>NC_134783.1:1727500-1730000 GCF_046742065.1 Oratosquilla oratoria
GTTTATTCCATTCATCGACCACCCTATTAGTAAACCAATTCTTGCCTATTTCCTTCTTAAATCTAAATTTGTCCAGTTTATACCCATTACTGCGAGTCCTGCCCTGTTGTTTTATTATGATGACCTTGTTTGCATCACCTTGTTATAGCCTTTGATCCACTTGAACACTTCTATTAGATCACCCCGCACTCTGCGTCTTTCCAGAGAGTGTAAGTTTAGGTGCCTAAGCCTTTCTTCGTAAGGCAAATTTCAGAGTCCTTGTATCATTTTGGTCATTCTTCTCTGTACTGATTCTAGTGAATTTACGTCCATTCTGTAGGACGGAGACCAAAACTGTACCGCATAGTCAAGGATGGGTCTAACTATCGCTAGATAGAGTTTAATAATTACCTCTGCACTTCTATTCGTTACCGTCCTAGCAATGAAGCCTAATGCACTGTTAGCTTTATTTCTGGCGCTAATGAACTGCTTCCTGGTTTTAAGGTCCGGACTCACCAGAACACCCAAGTCCCTCTCGCACTCAGATTTTTCTAAAAACGTGTTATCTAAGTTGTATCTATTTTTGGGGTTGTGTAGCCCTACGTTTAACACGCTACACTTAGAGATATTGAAGTTCATTTGCCATTTCACCGACCATGTT
The DNA here is from genome assembly GCF_046742065.1 of Oratosquilla oratoria. Taxonomy (NCBI): domain Eukaryota; kingdom Metazoa; phylum Arthropoda; class Malacostraca; order Stomatopoda; family Squillidae; genus Oratosquilla; species Oratosquilla oratoria. The sequence goes on from NC_134783.1 coordinate 1,728,141, forward strand.
AACAGCTTATTAAGGTCATCCTGCAGAATCTGGGCATCGTCTCCTGACCTAATTAGGCGTCCTATTTTAGTGTCGTCCGCAAACTTACTAACATCACTATTTAACCCTTCGTCTAAGTTGTTTATATACATAATGAACAACAAGGGACCCAAAACCGAGCCCTGGGGGACCCCGCTAGTAACATTGCCCCACCTAAATTTTATTCCATTTATGGTGACCCGCTGTTTTCTGTTACTAAACCAAGCTCTAATCCATTCTAACACTTTTCCTCCTATGAAATTCACCAACCTGGAAGTTGATATACTTCCCAAGTAACTAAGTCGACTGCTAACTGTCGTCCGTACTTATTATTTTACAGTGAACCAGGGCAACTTAGCTAGTGGTTAAGACTGGTACATTTCCTTGATGGACTTATTGTTGTTGTCGTACCTGAATGGAATCACCAGTGACAGTGATGTTGATCAAATAATTCCGACTGTCGTCCCCGGATTCTAACCTGGGCTCGTGAATTCTCACTGCCGTCGCCTCAACAGTCGGAATTATCTTATATACATATACATATATATATATATATATATATATAAATATATATATATATATATATATATATATATATATATATATTTACATCCGACCTAGTTATGGACCAAAAGGTCTCCTGTCGGCATGCTCCTCCTTTTGTAATTATGTGTAATGGGCATGAAACTGCCTAGTGTAGGCCTTATGGTCTCTTTTAGTCTCCTTCATTCTTATTTTCTTATGTACAGGAAGGTGGTGAGGAGCCTACGACAGGAGGCGCTGAGTAATTGCGATCGAAGCCGTCATCTTTACCCTTTGCGCTTTGGGAACTGTTGGGACAGGTAACAGTTACTGCTGGGAATTGAACAGAAGAGCGGGATTGTAACCAACAATTTAGCGAATTCGAGACCAGCGCATTTCCAATGACGTCACCAGAGCACAAAGTATTTGTATTTCTATTTTGTCGCCGATAATCAGCGTTTCTATCCTTGGGAACAATAATTGCGCTCAAGAGGTTGAGTCATAGATATATGGGGTTATCATATTGGACTATTTTTACATATACCCTGTAATTTCAAATTCGCTGATAAAGTCGCGTCCACTTGGGTGGATCCATGATTCTGTAATAGCTATGATGCCATAATTTCTGTTGCTAGAAATGCTTTGAACTCTAATATTTTGTTTCTAATGGACCTTGTATTAAAAAGTAAGTCATCGAGAAAGTCGCGTCTTATTAGGCGCTCCTTCTGTTTCACTCTTTTTCCGACTCACTTAAGGAGGGTGGCACAGGTGACTCCTCACACAAAACGGAGGTGGGGGCTGATGCCTCTGGTGGGTTAGGTACCACATCTCGATACGGGGGAGCAGGAGCTTCACTAGAGGAGCTATCTACTGAGATTGAAACTTGAGGAGTAGGCTTCTCTCTCAGAGCAGGAGCCGTTCTCGGATCTGAGTGGATAACACGGTAAAGAACCTGCGTTACCATGTCACCATACACTTCTTTGCTTCAGTGATTAAGATGCACGCCATTTTTTGCTAACATATCTCTTAGTCCATAAAAGATATTTGGGTTCACAAACCGTATGCCATGAAGAACGCACATATCCTGAAGTCTCTCATTAATGCCTATTGCCTTGTTTAAGGCAAGCGAAGATGCTCCCATCCGAGGCAGAATTCCTATAATGATCCCTTTATCCGTCATCAACCTTCATCAATGATTCACCAAACATCATGGACAATCTCTTCCTTATTACCTGTCCATTTAGTATTGAGGAGCAGGTTGTTGCTACTAGCATCAGCAAAGATATCTTCTTTTCTACTGTTAAGCTTTATCTTTACTAT
>NC_134783.1:1742500-1752500 GCF_046742065.1 Oratosquilla oratoria
TCATAGGATTCCCTCGTCCTAATTTGTAGCCAATCTATGAAAGTCTGCTTCTTCTCTTCTACACCCTTCTTTGCTTCCTCATCCCACCACTCACTACCTTTCCTTCTATTTCCTCCCGTCCTCCTTGTTCCACACACCATCTTTGCACACCATATGACTCCCTCCTTGAACCATCCCTATTTCTCTTCCTCTCCTAGTTCTACTCTATCCTTCACTCCCTCCCACTCCTCTCTCAGCTTCTTCTTATACTCCATCTTTTTTTTTCTCTCATTTAAACAGTTCACTCTAAGTACCTCCCTACCTTCTGCCCTTTTCCTCTTTCTCCACCTATTCTCCACTCTCAACTTACCTTCCACCAGAAAATGATCTAATATTCCCCCACTCTCTCCCCTTAGAACATGTACATCCTTAACTCTTCCTACTATACTCCTGGTCACTACTATATAGTTCATTAACACTCTCTGCCACCCTTCCATCCACTACCCTCTCTCATGTGTAATTATGCTTGACTTTGTTACTAAACACTATATTTGCTACCATCAACTCTCTTTCGAGACACATCTCCACCATCAACTCTCCACTACGATTTCCAGGAGTCACTCCGACTATTGCTTCATTTCCTACCCTAGCATTAAGGTCTCCCAATATAACTACATTGACATTTCTTCCCAATCCCTTTATGCACTCATTTAAATCTGTCCAAAAAGCCTCCCTTTCCTCTATTCTGTTCTCATTACCAGGCCAATACGCACTTACAAAGACCCACATCTCCCTTTCCATCCTCACCTTCATCCATATCAACCTAGAAGAAACCTTCTTCCACTCCACTATATGCTTAACTATCTCTTCACTTACTAGTACAGCCACCCCTTCTCTCCCTCATCTCTACTTCACTCTTGAGAACCTCCCAACTACACTCCCAAATTCACACTCGCCCCTCCCTTTCAACTTAGTTTCACTCAATGCCAACACATCCATCTTTCTTCTCACAAACATACTGCATATCTCTTCCCTTTTACTCTGATCTGTACCACATCCAAGCACATCAAAAAACCTAAACCTTAGGGTACTGGTTGGAAAACTCCTAGACCCTCTTATGCCTTTACTTTGTACAGGAATGTCCCCTGTGGGGCTACAGGTAGAAGGATTTCTAGTCCTATACCCCAATATATATATATACAGTATATATGTATATACATATATATATATATATATATATATATATACAGTATATATGTATATGCATATATATATATACATATATTACATATACACATATATATACATATATTACATATATATATATATATACATATATATATATATATACATATATATGTATATATATACATATATATATACATATATATGTATATATATATATATATATATATATACAAACACACACACACACACACACCTGCACACATGCACACACACACACATACACACACACACACACACACACACACACACACACACACACACACACACACAACTGAATGATTATCTGAAGGAAAAAGAACCGGACATAATAGGAATTGTAGAGACAAAATTAAAAGGTCCACTACCACCCAACAGTGTAGAACATGATGCATATAGTTATTGTATTAGAAACAGAGAGACAAAACAAGGGGGTAGAGTTATGTTCCTGACTAAGAAGGACATGAACGTGAGGAATGTCACATATGGAAAGAATAGAGTAGAGATGATTATGATGGAAGTGGAAGACAGAGATAAAAAGAGCAGAAAGTTTGTAATAAATTATGTGCCTCCAAAAACGGCCTCGTGGGAAGAGAGAGAACATAAATGTATGTTAGAAAACACAAGGATAACATTAAATAAGATGATGGAAGATGGAGGAAGAGTAGTTATATTGGGAGACTTTAATTGCAAAGAAGTCTGCTGGGAAGAGATGACAGTAAAGGGTGGAGACGACTCATGGGGAAATGTTCTACTTGAGATGATTATTGACCATACAATGAAGCAATGTATTCAAGAGAACACTAGGTATAGAAATGAAGAAGAACCATCGAGATTGGACCTAATAATCACATCAGAACCTGAAATAGTGGAAAAAATTGAATATAAGACACCAATAAGTAAAAGTGACCACATATTGATTGAACTGGAACTAAATGAGGAAAAATACATGAAAAGAAATGAACAATATAGAAAGGGAAGATTGATGTATGAAAAAAAATGATAAGGTAAGAGAATTCTTTCAAAAAGAAAACTGGGAAAGAATATACAATGAGGAAACAACAGTAGAAGAGAAATGGAATATTTTGACAAAAATTTATAAAAAAAGGAGTGGAAAAATGTCCTAAGACAAAAGCAAGAAAAAGAATATGTAAAGTGCTGGTACAACAAAAGTTGTAGGGAGTTAAAAGACAAAAGAGATAAAGCTTGTACAACATGGAAAAAAGACGAAAGACCTGAAAAATGGAAAATATATACTTGTTATAGAAATGAATATGTACAAGTGTGCAGAGACGAAAAAAGAAAATATGAAAAAGATGTCATAGAAAAATGTAAAGATCAACCAAAAATATTTTACAGATTTGTAAACAACAAACTGAAAAACAGACAAGAATTAGATAAATTACGACAAGGAGGAGTTGAATACACAGAGGAAATAGAAATGGCAGAAATTATGAACAAGCATTTTAAATCGGTGTTTACAAGGAAAAACATACAACCTGGAGATATCGAATGGGAAGAGAAAGTCCCCCCTATGAAAGAAATAGAAGTAACAAGGAATGAAATAATGAAACACTTGAGTAATATTGATGTCAGAAAATCGCATGGACCAGATGAAATAGCAAACTGGATTTTGAAAGAATGCAGGAATGAACTGGCAGACAAAATACATAGCATAATAAACATTTCCTTGAAAGAAGGAAAAGTTCCAAAAGATTGGAGAAGAGCAAATATAGTACCTATATATAAAGGGGGGAATAAAGAAGACCCTACTACCAATAGACCAGTCTCTCTAACAAGTACAATAGCAAAAATTTGTGAAAGAATTATCAAAAGTAGATGGGTAAGATATATATATATACATACATATATATATATATATATATATATATATATATATATATATATATATATATATATAAAAGCGTGCTAAATCCAAGGCAATTTGGATTCAGACAAGGACGATCATGCGTCACAAACTTAATGTGTTTCTATTCAAGGCTAATAGATATAATACAAGAAAGAGATGGATGGGCTGATTGTGCATTTCTAGACCTAAAAAAAGCTTTTGACAAAGTACCACATAAGAAGTTGCTTAAGGTATTAGAAACTACAGGAGGAATACAGGGCAAACTGCTTAAATGGATGGAAGACTTTTTGCAAGAAAGAAAAGTGTGAATAGTGATAAGAGACAAATACTCTAATTGGGATGAAGTAATAAGTGGTGTTCCACAAAGAACAATTCTGGCCCCAATAATGTTTGCTATATATATTAATGATATGGACGAAGGAATCGAAAGTTATATGAGCTTCTTTACGGATGATGCAAAACTGTTGAAAAAAGTGAACACTGAAGAGGATTGTGAGTCACTACAGAGTGATCTCAATAAAGTATGGGAATGGAGTAGGAAGTGGGAGATGGAGTTCAATACTAGAAGTGTAGTATAATGGAATTTGGAAGAAGCAAAAAAGAATAGTAGGATCATATAAATTGGGAGAGGAAGGAATAAAAAAGTAGAAAATGAGAAGGACCTGGGAGTCATTATTATGAATAATATATCACCTGAGAAACATATAAAAAAAAATTGGAGAAACTTATAATTTAATAAGAACAATCAAAGTGGCATTTACATACCTGGATGAAGAAATGGTAAAGAAAATACTAATTACTTTGATAAGACCAAGATTGGAATATGCAGCGACGATGTGGTCACCATGTACAAAAAAAATTATAACTTGAAAGAATACAAAGAGCAATTACAAAATTGGCACCAACACTCTCAAAACTATCATATGAAGAGAGACTAGCAAAACTTGAGCTACAGACATTAGAGCAAAGAAGAGAGAGAGGAGATTTTATAGCCATTTATAGAATCATGAAAGGCATAGAAAATATTGATAGAGAGGATCTAATAAAATGGGATGATAGAAATACAAGAGGACATATATATATACATATACATACACATATATGTATATATATATACATATATATACACATATATGTATACACACACACACACACACACACACACACACACACACACACACACACACACACACACACACACACACACACACACACACACACACACACACACACACACACAAAGGATTACAAAGGCGGAGCATGCCGACAGGAGACCTTTTGATCCATATCTAGGTCGGATGCAAAAAAAAAAAAAAAAAAAAAAATCATATTAATAATAAATTAAAACTATAATAATGTAAAAATAACAAATAAAATACATAAATAAATGCATAGGTATAGTTGAATAACAAACAAAAAGTTAAATAGTAAATGATTATAAATTGACATATAACTAATAATAAATGAAAATCAGACAGACAAATTATAACAAAACAAAAACAAATAATATAACATAAATTATAATCATTACAGCATCTTACTTAGGTATTTATCTAAATGATTCTTAAAGCTTCGAACTGAACTACATTGCACTACCTGTGCAGGAAGTTTATTCCATTCATTAACTACACGGTTGGCAAAGTTGTTTCTACCTACTTCCAAATTGAATCTATTTCCGGACAGTTTGAGACCATTGTTTCTTGTCTGATTCTCATTCACACACACACACACACACACACACACACACACACACACACACACACACACACACACTATATATATATATATATATATATATATGTATATATACATATATATATATATACATATATATATATATATATATATGTACCTATATATACATATATTAGGTAAACTAATGTCGTTACAGATTGGTAAATTAATCTTAAAACCCATTATTTGAAAAAAGAATATTAAGTGAATTTCCAAAGTGTCTAGTGAGGTACTGAACGGAGGTGAGGTCTTCGCTTCAGCGGGACGTAGCTGGACATCAGATCACTGTAGCCGGACGTTTGGTCGTTGTTGCCACGCAGCCTCGTTGTGTAGTTGTAAAGTACTAACTGTGTCCGTCTGTATATTAATGATAGGGTTGTATTGTGTAATGTAGACTCTTTCCAAGATGTGTAGTTTCTTGTTGTTGTTACATTGTTTAAATTATTTTGTATTGTTGACTAAGTCTTGTCTGTTTGGAGTTTTGTTGTGTGTTTGTATCATGTGTTTGCGTATACTTCCTTCATGGGCGTGCATTGTGAGTCTCCTGTTCACAGAGGTAGTGGTAATACTAATACAAGAAGCACTGGGGAGAAGCTTGCAACCTTCTTCGGGGCAAGTGAATTGGTACACCACATTAGTCTGTTTGAGGAGAGAGTTGTTTTTAGTCATGTTATTTCTCATTATAAGGTTAGAGACTTTTGTGTTTTTGTAGTATATGATGAGGGTCAATTTGTCGTGTGGGTTGGTGCATGTGACGTTACGTGCAAGGATGTCTTTGAGAACATGTTCGTCTCTTTTGTACAGTATGCTAGTGTCATTAGGTTTTTGTAACAAACTGTGTTTGTGGAATGTATGTTGTTTTGTCTGTGTTGTGTTGTATTGTGTTGCAGGTGATGAAAAGTCTCGTCTCTTTGTCAGTGAGAAAGCTGGGAAAACCGTTATTGATGAGGATCTGTTTAACGCGTGATATTTCGGAATGAAAATTTTCCTAAGAGCAGTTCTTATATGCGGGTCGTAGGTATGTCCGAATGACGCTAAGTTTGTACCGCTGGGGGTACTCACTAGCTGCATTCAGGCATCTTACGGTGTCAGTGTTTTTCCTGTAAACAGTGGTCATGTATTTGTTATCTTCAGAGTATATGAAGACGTCAAGGAAGGTAATTTTGTTGTGTATATTGACTTCATATGTGAAGTGTAGTATAGAGGCTGTTTCCATGGCTAGCTGTAGATCTTTCAGGTGGGACTCACTCCTAACTTCAGTTCTGTAGATACGTTGACGAGATTTTTACTGAAGTTAGGAGTGAGTCCCACCTGAAAGACCTACAACTAGCCATGGAAACAGCCTCTGTACTACACTCCACATACAGTATGAACTCAACATACACAACAAAATTCCCTTCCTTGACGTCTTCATCCAGTCTGAAGACAACAAATACACGACCACTGTTTACAGGAAAAACAATGACACCGGATGATGCCTGAATACAGCTAGTGAGACACACACACACACACACACACACACACACACACACACACACACACACACACACACACACACCTAATGCAAGGTCATAGCATTACCCATAGATCGGACCTACGAGCTCTGAGCTCTCTTCCAGGAGGGAAATAGCTGTCGATCACGAGTCTAACACGTGATCCAAAGACCAAGTGAATACACACACACACACACACACACACACACACACACACACACACACACACACACACACACACACACACACACACACACACACACACACACACACACACACACACACACACACACACACACACACACACACACACACACACACACACACACACACACACACACACACACACGAAGACACCCACACCCACACACACGAAGACACCCACACCCACACACACGTACGCTCACACGCGAGCACACACACATACACACACACACACACACACCCATACACGCGCGCGCACGCACGCACGCACACAAAGACTCATTTGAATACTGGTGGGTCAATTAAACTTTTCGCTAAATTTCCACCTATCACCCCTTTCAGTGTGAGTGTTTACACGACTTTGTTCAGGCTAGCGTCAAACGACAGCTTTCTTCTCGCCTTTGGGGAGTTAAAAGTTAATATAATTGACCCTTTTGAATTCTGTCTTTTGGTTTTATAATTTTGTTCATCTCAACGCCAGGCGATATAATTTCAACTTGGGTAAAACTTTCCTATCAATGGCAATCGTCGCCATTTCCAGCACTTCTTTCTCCTCCACCTTTTTCCCCTTCACCGACTCTACCTCTTTCCAAGTTTCACCCTTTCAGTTTGATGTGCAAAGTCTTATACGTCTTCTTTCTCATTCTCATCTTTTTGGTATTTACCGACGTTTATTCCCATCTTTATCGCCTCGCATTATCTCCGTATTCGTGTGTAGCCAATTCCTGTAACTTCTTGCTGGGCGCCTATCAATATCATATCTTCTGCAAACATTATGTAATTCATACGACGTTTCCATCTGACTCCTCCTAAAATCGTTCCGCTCTGCACTTCTCCTGCAACTGTATTATAAATGGATCTATTTCAAATTGGCTGCAGTAGAAACACGATCATTTCCTTAAAGCTTAGATTCAGATAATATGTTTGGGAAGTCAGTTTTTCCTTTTGTGTTTCAAATATTATTTGGATTAAATGTCGTTAGAATGTGGTTACATATTTTGTACTAATTCAAATATATCTAATTCACAAGAAAAAGTGAAATATTTAATAAAAAAAAAAGGTATTTTGCATTCACGAAAAAATTGAAGTGTTTTATTTACAAGTTACATCCAAACACAAAACCAAATAACTAAAATATAATTAGACCATGCTTGCTACAATAAGCCTTTATTCATCAGAGGGAGTATCTTTTCCATGTAAAAATCCCAATAGGATTTGTAAACAAGAACTATGACGTTATGTGTCTTGATTTACTGAAAACGAGAGTCTGAGGTCAGGGCATATATAATCATCGACAAGAAAAAAATATAGCTGATTTGTATAATGTAAATATTCGTCCAACTAAGATATCTCATACCATCGATATGAGTAGGCAAACATATTTTTGGTAGATGATTCTTAGTAAGGGTGAAAACTAAGGAAATTTTTGTCATTCTTTGCAAAATATGTGCACATCCACGGAAGTCACTACTGATCAAATACCATATTGACCTCTAGAAATAAATGCACACAATCTTAAGTGTGTAATATCTAAGCTTTACAATGTATTTGAAGTATATTTTTAATTTATCATAATAAAATCATACAATTAATATGACAAAAAATGTATCCCATCTTAAATTCCTTGTTTCCCCACACGTACAGCTTAAATGTAACATTGCTCTTTTCTCACTTGCCATCGGAGTATTTATTCATAGTCAAACACTTAACCAAAACATTTGGAGTGACGCCATATTGCTATTGGTATCAATCTTAGAAAAAAAGTGATATTACACATCTTTATCTCAGTCTCTATCGCAATGCCATAATAATTCCAAGAATGTAACATGAAGATGGTTAGAATATACTTGCGGCAGCATGGAAAAAAAAGCCACCCGGCATTAAACGGCTTATTTGAAGGGCTGCCATGGAGATGAATAAAACAGATGGCATCAGCCAGAATAAAAGGAAACGTGCTTTCTCCATCATTATTAAAAACATCCTCATACTGTCTCCATTTCCACATTATTTTTCTATAGCCACTTTCATAAACCTTTTCCAGATCTATGGATACGACTTTCTTTTCTAAGAAGATATGCATTGAATTAAGTATATTTCCCAAACAAGCAGGAAATGATAGACCCGACAGACTTAAAAAATACTCTAAGTAGATATACTCGTATATTTTCTTACTTTTGATGATGAATTATCCCAAGAAACCATGACGTCATACATCCTTCATGCTTCAGAATACAGATGAATTTTTGTCCACATGAAAGCCATCACGTTTCGTGAAACAAGAGCCTGATGTCAAAGTTGGTTTGACAAATCATAAAGACTTCATTGGAGACCTTGATACTCAAAGAACCCATTCAGAATTGATATTAAATGAATATTATGATCACAAAAATTTATTCAAAAAATCCTGTAATCGTATACTTGCGAATTAATGGCTGTCAAACCTGTCAAACGGGGGAAATGAAATTTTTCAAAACATATGTATTTCATACAGAGTTAACTACTATTACTCAATATTTTTCAGCTATCTTTTATGCAGGATGATCAATTGTTTTCCTTTATGCTGGGAAATCAATCATTTGCTAACACTCTATCATAAAGCTCGAAGTTTTAAGATTCAGCTAAAGAAACACCTGCGCAATCATCTCTAGTGTTTACCAATTAGTTAATTTGTTTGAATGTTTATTTCCTTGTCTGTTCAGTAATTCATTGTCTATTCACTTGATAATTTACTTATTCATCTATTCATTTATTTATAGGTTTGCTTGTTTATCTATTTATCTACTTACAAGCCCGTGAGCAGTTCGGACTAATGACAGAGAGTTCAGGCATTTGAAATTTAAAATTTACATATGCGACATAAATAGGTATAGAAGAATAAAACCATATCAATACATATGACATGAAATAAACGGTTATATCAGTTATCAAGTATAGTAGATGAGTGTGCTTTTGTATGCAGCACGTAGGAACAGGTGGGAGAAACGAAATCTTGATTATGGTGTAGACGAGTCTTGATTCTGGTTGCTGAGGTCGCACCAACGGTCTCGGGGACAAATGGGTAGTTTGAGGTGAAGCCTATGTACGATAACTTCTGGTAGGGGAACACGTAAGATATTGTTTGATGTTTCATAATTTAGAAAATAATAGAGAGTGTAGAGTAACACGTAGTTCAGAAGCACTCTGGAGATGTCCGAAACAATTCGGGAAAACACGAACGCTGTTATCGCAATCGACGAATGTAAGATAATTTCTACGTAGATTCAGATGGGCCCTGGTTGTCGGCTTCTTTTCTTGGCTTCTCTGTCCTTTTCTCGTTCTCGATCTGTCTTTATTTCTCTTCTTTATATCTCTCTTCTCTGTGTGTATCTCCGTGTCTGTGTCTCTCTCCAGGTCGCTCTCTTCTTCACTCTTTTATAACCCGTGAATGAGAGCTTACGTTTCTGGGGATGTCAAAATGTAAGTAAAGTGGTTCAGCCAAAAGGAAAGCAGAGCGAGC
>NC_134783.1:1777500-1795000 GCF_046742065.1 Oratosquilla oratoria
AGGCCTCCGGCCATTGTTTATCAACATAATACGGAGAGCAAACTTATGCAACTTAATCGCCTTCGGCTGTGTTTATAAATACATAACCTATAAAAATGCAACCCTCGCCTTCTACTCCTCATTCTATCAGCTTATCTATATGGCTCGACAGCTACTACTTGGTCGTCCCGACAAACCCTTTTCTACTATCCTCTTACAGGGTTTTGGCATACAACAATATTCTGGAAATACACATTTGATACATTTGATCCAAGAAGCTAACTCAATATTTAAAACTATTTCTGCATAAAATGGCTAAACAATTTAAAAAAATAATTATCCTTCAATGGATGTTGCCATCAACTTAATGGTAACTCAACTCAAAATGTGCTATGAATATGCAACTCCTCAAATATGTAACACCAAATACCTACTGATCCTTAAAAAGATAACGAAATTCTGAAAAAATAATATATCTACACCAGTTATAGTAATTTTTTGCAAAACTCACTGCTACCAAGGTCTGAGGATGTCATAATTTCCAATAACAAAATCAGGAAAAAGTGTCGTATAGTATCTAATATCTTCCTCCTGATTACAACAAATGTTGTTAAGGCAGCAACAACTAAGGAATAGAAAATAATTAAGAAAATTTCAATACTAGAAAAGTTGTTTGTGTTAGATCTCAATGAAGTATTTTTAAAGGTGGCGAATTTTTTATCTATGAGATATGTTTGGAAAAAATAGGAAATGTGAATTTTCTATGTTACTATGAGTAACCTGGTTTACAAATATATTTTTGTAATGAAGTTGTAGCAAACAATTGACACATATTAGTAAAGCTTCACAATGATTTTTCAATGCTTCACGGAACAGAAAAAGGAAAGCATAATCTTACAATACTTAATGGCTGACCAATTTTCCAGGTCGCCAGGTTTCCAATCCCAGGCATGTACCATACATATCAATATTATAAACCTAATCTTATCTTTAAAAATCATCAATATTAATGTGAGACTGTATATATATTCCTGATACTCATCAGAACTTAAAGATTCCCCAATAGAATTTATACACTATGTTTATTCTCTCTCAAAAACAGTTGTTGTTTTACAATCCTCAATGTCACAATTATCATCATTACCAAGTTCTATCCTAATCATTTTTAAATCATCTGCATGTCTAACTGACACTTCCCTATTTTCTAAATGTAAGATCTTGTATTTCTCTCCACCTGCAAAGTCAATCATTCTATATGGACTTGAATATCTTGGTGAAAGTTTATTGATTGCATGCATTTTGGCCATGGCCAAATCTCCTATTTTGAATTATATTTTATGTGTTATTTTATGTTATTACTTCTTCATCTCTTGTGTACAATCTTTCGTGTGTTCCCTAACTCTTTGGTGTATAGCTTGAAGTGTATGTACCCTATTTGAGATGTAATTATCTATATTGCACACTGCTTTCAGTTATGCAAACAATATTTCATGTGGTAGAATTTTGTCTTCCCTTACCTTACCTTACCGTCGTGCCATATCCTCTTGGACTTCGGCAACTATGGAGCGCCACCGTTCACGGTCCCTAGTTGTCTTCCCTATATATAACAAAATGCGGTGTTTCACCTGTAGCTCTGTTATAATGGTTATTAAGTGCACATTTAACACACACAAAATCCAACTATCACATGTTATACTATGTGGGCTTATAAGACCTCTAAGATAATTAAGAATTTTCTTACTAACCTCTCTACAGCTTCATTGCTCTGAGAATATTAATTTTGTTTATCTCAAATAACCTATATAATTTTTCCAAAATTTTATGATTACATTCAGTACCATTGTCTGAAACTAAGGTCTTAGGAGAAGTGAAATTACTGATTATCTGAAAGTTAATCAATGGTAACAAATACATATTTATCACAAGTTATACAATATGGACTTATCAGACATCTAAGATAATTGAGAATTTTCTTATTAACCTCTCTTCAATTCCATTGCTCTGAGAATATTAATTTTGTTTATCTCAAATGATACTCACTATGACCCTCATATTTGTAGTTCCTACAAAGAGTCTCATAATAACACTCTCGTGCTTTATGCCCCCAGTTATTACAATTATGGCATTCAATTCTAGCATTCCTTGAAGTGCTTCTAGCTCTATGTTCAGATCCTCTGTTTCTGTAGTCACTCCTAGAGTTCCTAGTTCCTATTGTCATGACATATGGACTTATTGCTTTACTTTCAATATAACCCTGAAGAAGGTAATCTATCTCCCATAAGTCGTCTCATTACAATTATGTACCAATAATGCAAATGCTATTAACTTAGTAACCTGAAATACTTTTAACTTGTTACTAGATCTTTCTGTCCAATCTGAATCTTTTAACATAAGAATCATGTCCATAGACCATCTGAATAATTTTGTTACATACTCTGTTTAATTTTTTTCATTTTTTTATTTATCATTCTAACCAAAGACCTGATAGGATCCTAATTACAGTTTGACTTAAAATGTCATACGAAAGCCTTTTTTAGTCTTCATATTATTTATATATTCTATGTATTTTTTATATTGCTGGAAATTTATCATAAGCCTAGTCCTACCTACCCTTCTCATGATCTACATTTTCTTTTAAAATTTCTATTATCTTTTTATTATCTGATATGTTTTGTCACTATTAGTGTATCAATTAAACATAAAAACGTATTAACCTCCACTGTATTTTGTTCCCCGAAAACTTTGGGAGAATTTCCGTGGCCATAGCTTCAGTTGTTAATGTCGATTTGAATCCACTGATTCCTTGCAGTCGTCCTCACGCGCACGATGCACCCTCACACGTACATCAACCTTATTTACTAGCTCGTCTTCCTAGTCTTCCTCTCGTTTACTAGATCGCCCTTGTAGTAGGTCTCTCGTTCAGTAGTTCGTCCTCTTAGTCGTCCCTCGTTCACTAACATGCACTGCGAGGTTGCATGCACAGCGTGGCTTTGCGCGCACTCCGTGGTTGCGTGTACTGCCTGGTTGCGTGCACTGCGTGGTTGCGTGCACTGCGTGGTTTTGAGTGCACTGCGTGGTCCTGTATTGTTGCTTGTAGTTTGTTCAATGAATTCATTGTACCAGTCTCTTCCTTAGTAGCGTTGGGTTTCGTCCCTAGCTGCAGTCACTTTCAACCTCTTTTTCACTTTCACCTACCTTTTCCCACTATCATTCGTTACATATGATTAGTCACTCACAATTTTAGTCGGTAGGCCCTGTTGCCTCTAACCATCCATTTAGTTAGTTCCATTTAGATATAATCTCTTCATAGATATTCTAGACTCAGTTCCACTTAGTATTGGTTCTTTGCAATGTCAAGCTTTTACCTCTCACTTCACTATATCTTCTGTATAGGAGAATTAAATACAGTTTTTCTACTGTATCTTTCTTGAATTAATTGTTATACAACCTGCTTTGCTGAGGTACACTCAACAATTCCCATTCCACGAGAACACGCATGTTAGATCCTAGGTGAGCTTTGCAGTGACGAAGTGATTTCTTTAGCCCAATGATTTTTAATTTTATATTTAAGATCCTTCCTAAAGGAAAGGGCGTGTCTTACAATCTTACCCATTGAATTTTCTCTTCCTCTACCCTTTCTCCAATCAGATTCGTTGTTACAATTCTATATGCAATACTGTTTACTTAAACAATCTCGAATCTCTGCATATCTCACTTAGGTTACAACTACTTCTACCAACTTATCTACTCGCCTATTACAAGTATATTCAGGTATATTTCAGAAATGCTGAAATAAGAAAATGGTCAAGGAGACTTGGAGATTATATGTATGGTGTTTATATTTGCCATTACAAAATTCATCTTGATTTTATATACTTCCTATGAACAATATAACAAAGTTATAGAAGATATATGGATGGTATTGATGTGTACATCTACTTATTTTCGTGAGCAATGAAAAAATACACATATCTAAAATCTAAACATCACGTAAAAATATATACAATCAGGAAGGAAATTATATTAAACACAAGCTGACCTATCATGAAAATGTCGTTGTAATGCACTAGAAAAGGATTAGAATGGGGCATTAGTGTTATATTATTGTTTTAATCCTCCATTAAAAATAAAAACATTTGTTATTAAAAAAAATCATACATCATGTAATATCCAAAATTTCCATATCTGGTAATGGATATCCTAAAGCAGAATAGTTTCAAATGAACCAAATACAGCATCTAAAAGGAAAAATAGACGACATCAAATAAGATGCACGCTCATTAAGCATATCTATTTCACAGATCAACTCATACCACATCCATTTCAACTTTCAGTTTTCGCCATATAAATAGAATTGCTCCACTTTCATTTCCACAAATTTGTTCATCCCAAAGACTAAACCATTTAATTATCTGTTGCAGCATACATCCATTTACCTGTCTTTTTCTAATGTAAACATCAACGCGTCCCTCGCGCTCTCTGTTCGTTTAGACAGAGAAAGGTGGATTTAATGTCCCTTCATCCTACCCTCCAGAAATATGTAAAATGTTTTCAGGTTTTTTCAATGCGCCCAAAAATAAAAATTCAAATTCGTGATACTTGTAAAAAGACCTCAAACCGATTCTGTAGGAGTTTCCAATCTATTTACTTTGTGTTCAGGTGTCAATACATACATAGTGTGTACATGTAAACGCATTCATCGTGGGCGCTAATCAAAACGTCTTCGGTTCGAATTCCCACAAGAGCAGTTATTCATTTATTTATTCATTCATACATACTTATGTGTATACATATACCCACATAAATACATACATGCATACAATTATGCACACCTACGTACATAAATCCATCCATCCATCCATCCATCCATCCATCCATCCATCCATACATACATACATACATACATACATACATACATACATACATACATACATACATACATACATACATACATACATATATACAAACATACATACATACGTATGCACGTACATACATACATACATACATACATACATACATACATACATACATACATACATACATACATACATACATACATACATATCATACATACATACACCCATACATACTTGCATACAAAGGATTAAGGATTACAAAGGCGGAGCATACCGACAGGAGACCTTTTGATCCATATCTAGGTCGGATGCGAAAAAAAAAATCATATTAATAATAAAATAATAAATAAAAACTATGATAAAATACATAAATAAATGCATAGGTATAGTTAAATAATAAACAAACAGGTAAATAGTAAATAATAATAAATTGAAATATAACTAATAATAAATAAAATTCAGACAGACAACTGATAACAAAACAAAAACAAATAATATAAGATAAATTATAATCATTACAGCATCTTACTTAGGTATTTATCTAAATGATTCTTAAAGCTTTGAACTGAACTACATTGCACTACCTGTGCAGGAAGTTTATTCCATTCATTAACTACATACATACATACATACATACATACATACATACATACATACATACATACATACATACATACATACATACATACATACATACATACATACATACATACATAAATACATACATACATACATACATACATACATACATACATACATACATACATACATACATACATACATACATACATACATACATCCATACATACATACACATATACAATACAGCTACAGCTACTTCTTCTAATACTATAACTACTACTATTACCACTACTACTACCACTACAACTACAACTACTACTACTACTACTTCTACTACTACTACTACTACTAATTCTACTACTACTACTACTACTACTACTACTACTACTACTACTACTACTACTACTACTACTACTACTACTACTACTACTACTACTACTACTACTACTACTTTTTTTTTTATCATTAAAACACGACCTCCATCCTCGTGGAACTGTGTGGTGGAAGCAGCAGGATCTGTCTCCCACAGACACAGTTCATTGGCCCCTCTCCCGCCAATGACTGTGGTCGACAACCCTTTTATCTATCGATTTAATTTTTATTAACAATGCCTAATACAAAAGTTCATTTATCCTACTGTCAACCACCGTCTGCTCAAAATCTAGGTTTTGTATATGTGCCGATTTGGGCGGTGGGGACCTTGTACCTCTCAGGCATACTACTACTACTACTACTACTACTACTACTACTACTACTACTACTACTACTACTACTACTACTACTACTACTACTACTACTTCTACTACTTCTACTACTACTACTACTACTACTACTACTACTACTACTACTACTACTACTACTACTACTACTACTACTACTACTACTACTACTACTACTACTACTACTACTACTACTACTACTACTACTACTACTACTACTACTACTACTACAACTACTACTACTACTACTACTAGTACTACTACTACTACTACTGCTACTACTACTACTACTACTACTACTACTACTACTACTACTACTACTACTACTACTACTACTACTACTACTACTACTACTACTACTATACGACCTCCATCCTCGTGGAATTGTGTGGTGGAAGCAACAGGGTCTGTCTCCCACAGACACAGTTCATTGAACCCTCTCCCGCCAATGACTGTGGTCGACGACCCTTTTATTTATCTATTTCTTTAATTATTCTTAATAATGCCTAATACAAAAGTTCATTTATCCTACTATCAACCACCGTCTGCTAAAAATCTAGGTTTTGTATATGTGCTGATTTGGGCGGTGGGGACCTGGTACCTCTCAGGCACAAGAGGGCTGATCTTAGGAGTGAGAATGACAGTCTACATTTCATCCATGAAACAATGCTTTTTGGTTGTTGTTTCTTTTCAGCCATTACCTCAGCTAGTGGAGCGTAGAATGCCTTTGCTCTAGGATCCATCCCACCTGAAGTCGTAAAGGTTATAGGAGTGAATGAGCCCTGGTCTACATTCTGTATGCGCTCTTCGTACATCCTGATCTTCTCATACTCGTTCCGGGAGTGGGATGCCTCAATAGTTAGGTTGCTGTAACAGGGGGCCATCGGATCAAATATTCGCATGTCAAAGAAAGCCAATTGTCCCCGTGTCCAGAAACCTCTTGTGCTGACATCCACTCTTGCTTCACACGGTGTTGATTCTCACATTCTCACATCTGATGTGTTGGACGTGCGGTATCTGAAGTTCTCCCCTCCTAGTGGGAGTAATGTTGGTTCGATAGTCACATCCTTGCACACCTCCTGAAGCATTTGGGCAGTGAGATCTCTTACCTCATCATGTCGCATGCAAATGAAACCACCCTGCTTGCATATCATCGCATGGTCTGGAGTAAATTGTACACCACAGGAGCATCTGTTAGGCAGCCCTTCCAATGGCCATCCATACCTCAGGGCAATGGCATCCGTGAATTCTCTTTTGTTTAAGGTGGATCCCTTTTCCCTGATTGGTAGTGCTGTCAGCCAATTGGACGTCCCAGCTTCCTACGCCATTGTTAACTTCCTTTTTATATAATTCGATAGCCGAGCTAGAAGTGCTTGAAGTTCCTCCTTCTGCCTCTCCTCCCTTCCCTTTGAAATGTTTCTTCTAATTTCTCTAATTTCCTCCATGATAGTCTCCTTCCGTTGATCTTGTGACACGATGTTGTTTGTCAATGAGGACGTGAGTTTCATGGAGCTTTGGTGTTCTGTGTCGGCAAGGTTTAGCGGGTTGGAGATGCCTAGCCCTCTCATTCTAGGTGGAAGTTCCATAAGTTTTCTTTCCTCTTCGTTTAATGTCAGTCCGTTGGTGATGGCCGGTACTAGCTCGTTTCTGATGGTTTCTTCAAGGGGTCTTAGTAGGTCGGTGATGTTCGGTACCGTCCTTAATATGTAGTTCCACTTATGTTTCACACCATATATGAATGCGGCATATGCCGCCTGCGGTTCGGTCTTTGCAAAGTTGGCTAGAAGCCTAACTTCTGCCACCCATTCGTTAACTTTCTTTTCAACATATTGCTTTTTAAAGGATTCTAAGCCGATCACTGCACCGAGATGTCTTTCCCCCTCATATGTTACCTTCACTTCACTGTTTTCAAAGAGGATTCTGGCATTATTAAAGTACTCTGGCTTCACTATGAGGACAGATTTCTTTTCATTCGGAATGTGACCTAGGCCCAGGCCGTGTGCCAACACCAGATCCCACCACTTTTGTAGGTCAGCTACTTTTCCTGCGCCCGTGAGATCATCTTTATATGCTACCTGTTTGACCCTGGTGTCCTCATATTGTATCTTCTGCTGCAGGTGCATAAGTCCGAGCGCATACATTGCCATGGCCACCGGGTCTCCCTGAGTGGTGCCTTCCGCGGATTTGATGATCTCCACTTTCGTTTCTTTCTTCTCCGCTCTGTTGGTGACAAATAGGTTTGCAGGTTCTCTGTATATGTTCTCCACATACCTGGCCAATACTGGGCATTTAATTTTGATGTTGTGTATGGTAGCCTTTCTATTTAAGTTGTTGAATGCGTTTGATGCATCGACTAATAGGACTGCTTCGCAGTCAGGTTCATCGAATATCTTTCTCATGGCGTGGACTGCAGTCTCGGAACTCGCCTGTTGCCCCGCGCACAACTGCAGGTTGCCAGCCGCTTCTCGCACCTCATCCTTCGCGACTTCCATAATGGCTTTTCCTATTATTCTTCTTAGCATCTCACCTATTCCAATCGGGCGACATGCCAGGTTTCTTATCTAGCGGGATAAGTCTGCACGCTGTGTATGCCTCCAGGTGCTGACAGTCTTCAGTCGCCAGTTTCTTCGCCAAACCAGCGATGGCTTCCTGCAGTCCCACTGCTGCCGTTCCAAATAGGCTGGTGCTAAGGAGACATTTCCATCCAGACGCATCTAATCCCGATGGTCCCGCCGCTCCTTGGATGTGTAGAGCAAGGTTCCAGATCCTTTCTCTTGTGATGCTGTCAAAAACTACCACGTGGGGTGGGAGGTAGTCACCATTGAATTTAGAGTACAGGTTCGCTGGTCTTGCTATTGGATGTTTTTCTTTCAGAATATTTAGCGTTTCCTCGTTTAGGGGTAGAACTCCAGGATCTTCATTCTCCCCTGCGATCGTTCTCATGGCAGCCGCAACCTTTCCCTGTCTCATCTTGTCAGCAAAATTCCTGGCTTTGTCTTCTGGACTTTCCTTTCTGCTGATGCCCTTGTTGAGTCTATCTTGGATAGCCTCCGCTTCCATCAACAGTTCCTCTACTTTTCCCTTTTCCCACTTTTCCATCCTTCGTTGCAATGCCTGGACATTTTCTGAGTGCTTAGATTTCCTATGGGTCCTCTGGCATGTATAGTGTGTGAGGATAGCTATCGTTCTGAATACCATCGGGGCATAGGGAGATGAATTTATATATGTTCTTAATAGATCAGTCATCTCCTCTATTAGGCGTTTGGATGCATTGCATTTAGGTGGGGTGAAGAGGTTTCCTGGAGAAAAGGCAATTAACCTGTTGCAGGTGTCGTCCAGCCACTCTTTAGCCCTGGACTGCTGCCATGTCTGCCAGAATCTGCCCTCCTCTCTCTCACCCTGCCGCTCTTGATGAGGTGGGTTTGCGTCCTCCGGCCTCAAGTTTATGGAATCTCTTCCCTCTTGTAATTCTCTCTCACTCCCACAATCACTATCCACGTTCATCTCCATCGCATCACTCCCATCCTCCTCACTCTCCACATTTCCCAGTTAATCACTCCCCGCCTCCGGCGGTTGTTGCTTCCCTTGATTTCTGCATTCTCCTCCTCTTCTGCAGTTTGTGCATTTCTTTTCACTTTTGGCGCATGTGCATTGCCTGCAATTTTGCTGTGCAGAGGCACAAACGCAACATGTTTTGCCGACCATCTCGGGTGGAACTTCTAGTCCTTGGGTGACTTAGATGGACATTGCTAGACTCCCCAGTCCTCACCTGTGCCTTCGCTAGATCACGGCCTCTGTGGTAATTTAATTTCTTTTAATTAACGTTCTGTGTTCGTCTCCTGCCTTACCAGTGTCCAGCTCCCACATAATAGATCGCAGTTTCCCTCGTGTTTGTCTGAGAGAACTCATGCAGGTCTGGGACGGAGCGTGGGATACATACATATATATGTATATATATATACATATGCCCATATTACTACTACTACTACTACTACTACTACTACTACTACAATTACAAAGGATTACAAAGGCGAAGCATGCCGACAGTAGACCTTTTGGTCCATATCTAGGTCGGATGCGAAAGAATCATAATAATGATAAATAAATAAATGAATGAATAAATAAAAATTATAATAATGTAAATAATAAATAGATAAATGCATAGGTACAGTTAAATAATAAACAAACTTGTAAATATTAAATAATAATAAATTTACATATAACTAATAATAAATGAAAATCAAACAAATAATAATAAACAGACAAAAGATAATAAAACCAATAAACAAATAATATAAAATAAATTATAGTCTTCACAGCATCTTACTTAGGTGTTTATCTAAATGATTCTTAAAGCTTCTAACTGAACTGCATTACACTGCCTCTGCAGGAAGTTTATTCCATTCATTAACTACACGGTTGGCAAAGTTGTTTCTACCCATTTCCAAATTAGATTTATTTCCAAACAATTTGAGACCATTGTTTCTTGTCTGATTCTCATTCGGTGTGAAAATTTGGACACTTTTGATGTTGTCAATTCCCTTTAGAATCTTAAAAACCTGTATCAAGTCACTTCTGAGCCTACGCTTTTTTTTAAGGAAAACAGATTCATATGTTTTAGTCGATTTTCGTATGATTTATTTTTTATGTTTGGAATCAGTTTTGTGGCTCGCCGTTGTACTTTTTCCAATCTGTCAATGTCTTTAATGAGATTCGGTGACCATACGGAAGAAGCATATTCCAAATGTGTACGAACTAACGATTTATATAGCTTGTTAATGAGTGATGAACTTTTGAAGTCAAAAGATCGCGCAATCAGTCCTAGAATCTTATTTCCTTTCTCAGAGGCTGAAGTACACTGCTTGGAAGATTTGAGATCGTTACTGATAATTACGCCGAGATCCTTTTCACTATCCACTTTTGTTAACGAATTTCCAAATCACTTGTAATCATACTGTTATTTTTACCTATGTGTATTACCTTGCATTTACTTGTGTTAAATTTCATTAGCCATTTTTCATACCATTGCTGTTATTTATCTAAATTTTCTTGAATATCTAATTGGTTTAAGTAATCATTTGCCATTCCGCACATTTTTGTATCATCAGCAAATTTGAAAACAGTAGATTTTAGTCTGTGGTCTATAACATTCATATATACTATGAATAGAAGTGGCCCAAGAACGGAACCCTGAGGAACTCCACTCGTAACATTTTTCCATCAAGAATTTTTTTTCCATTTAAAACAACTCTCTGTAGTCTTTCGTGGGGAACGGTATCAAAAGCTTTTGCAAAGTCGAGATATGTTAAATCTATATTGTTTCTTTTGTGATAAATCATGATAACTTTGTTATAGAATTCGAGTAAATTAGTCACGCAAGAACGTTTCCGTCTGAAACCATGCTGGCTATCATTTATCAAACAGTTACTTATGTATATGTATATGTATATGCATATGCATATGTATATGCACATGTATATGCGCATGCACACACACACACACACACACACACAAAGACATGCACACACACACACATACACACACACACACACACATACACACACACATGTACAAACACACACACACACACACACACTACTACTACTACTACTACTACTACTACTACTACTACTACTACTACTACTACTACTACTACTACTACTACTACTACTACTACTACTAGTACTGCTACTACTACTACTACAACTGCTACTGCTACTACTACTACTACTACTACTACTACTACTACTACTACTACTACTACTACTACTACTACTACTACTACTACTACTACTACTACTACTACTACTACTACCTCTACTACTACTACTACTACTACTACTACTACTACTACTACTACTACTACTACTACTGCTGCTACTACTACTACTACTACTACTACTACTACTACTACTACTACTACTACTACTACTACTACTACTACTACTACTACTACTTCTACTACTACTACTACTACTACTACTACTACTACTATTACTACTACTACTACTACTACTTTTTTATACTAATATACGACCTCCATCCTAGTGGAACTCTGTGGTGGAAGCAACAGGGTCTATCTCTCACAGACACAGTCCATTGGACCCTCTCCCGCCAATGACTGTGGTCGACGACCCTTTTATTTATCTAGTTATTTATTTATTTTTAATAATGCCTAGTACAAAAGTTTATTTATCCTACTGTCAACCACCGTCTGCTCAAAATCTAGGTTTTGTATGTGTTGATTTGGGTGGTGGGGACCTGGTACCTCTCAGCCATAGGAGGGCTGATCTTAGAAGTGAGAATGACAGTCTACATCTCATCCATGAAACAATACTGCTTTTTGGTTGTTGTTTCTTTTCATCCATTACCTCAGCCAGCCGAGTGTAGAATGCCTTTGCTCTAGGACCCATCCCACCTGAAGTCGTAAAGGTTATAGGAGTGAATGAGCCTTGGTCTATATTCTGTATACGCTCTTCGTACATCCTGATCTTCTTATACTCGTTCCGGGAGTGGGATGCCTCAATAGTTAGGTTGTTGTAACATGGGGCCATCGGATCAAATATTCGCATGTCAAAGAGAGCCAATTGTACCCGTGTCCAGAAACCTCTTGTGCTGACATCCACTCTTGCTTCATCTGATGTGTTGGACGTGCGGTATCTGAAGTTCTCCCCTCCTAGTGGGAGTAATGTTGGTTCGATAGTCACATCCTTGCACACCTCCTGAAGCATTTGGGCAGTGAGATCTCTTACCTCATCATGTCGCATGCAAATGAAACCACCCTGCTTGCATATCATCGCATGGTCTGGAGTATATTATACACCACAGGAGCATCTGTCAGGCAGCCCTCCCAATGGCCATCCATACCTCAGGGCAATGGCATCCGTGAATTCTCTTTTGTTTAAGGTGGATCCCTTTTCCCTGATTGGTAGTGCTGTCAGCCAATTGGACGCCCCAACTTCCTGCGCCATTGTTATCTTTCTTTTTATATAATTCGATAGCCGAGCTAGAAGTGCTTGAAGTTCCTCCTTCTGCCTCTCCTCCCTTCCCTTTGAAATGTTTCTTCTAATTTCTCTAATTTCCTCCATGATAGTCTCCTTCCGTTGATCTTGTGACACGATGTTTTTTGTCAATGAGGACGTGAGTTTCATGGAGCTTTGGTGTTCTGTGTCGGCAAGGTTTAGCGGGTTGGAGATGCCAAGCCCTCCCATTCTAGGTGGAAGTTCCATAAGTTTTCTTTCCTCTTCGTTTAATGTCCGTCCGTTGGTGATGGCCGGTATTAGCTCGTTTCTGATGGTTTCTTCAAGGGGTCTTAGTAGGTCGGTGATGTTCGGTACCGTCCTTAATATGTAGTTCCACTTATGTTTCACACTATATATGAATGCGGCATATGCCGCCTGGAGTTCGGTCTATGAAAAGTTGGCTAGAAGCCTAACTTCCGCCACCCATTCGTTAACATTCTTTTCAACATATTACTACTTCTACTACTACTACTACTACTACTGCTACTACTACTACTACTACTACTACTACTACTACTACTACTACTACTACTACTACTACTACTACTACTACTACTACTACTATTACTACATTTTAAACACGACCTCCATCCTCGTGGAACTGTGTGGCGGAAGCAGCAGGATCTGTCTCCCACAGACACAGTTCATTGGACCCTCTCCCGCCAATGACTGTGGTCGACAACCCTTTTATTTATCCATTTAATCTTTATTAAGAATGCCTAATACAAAAGTTCATTTATCCTACTGTCAACCACCGTCTGCTCAAAATCTAGGTTTTGTATATGTGCCGATTTGGGCGGTGGGGACCTTGTACCTCTCAGGCACAAGAGGGCTGATCTTAGGAGTGAGAATGACAGTCTACAGTACATCTCATCCAGGAAACAATGCTTATTTTGGGTTGTTGTTTCTTTTCAGCCATTACCTCTGTCAGCCGATCGTAGAATGCCTTTGCTCTAGGATCCATCCCACCTGAAGTCGTAAAGGTTATAGGAGTGAATGAGCCTTGGTCTACATTCTGTATACGCTCCTCGTACATCCTGATCTTCTCATACTCGTTCCGGAAGTGAGATGCCTCAATAGTTAGGATGCTGTAACAGGGGGGGCATCGGATCAAATATTCGCATGTCAAAGAGAGCCAATTGTACCCGTGTCCAGAAACCTCTTGCGCTGACATCCACTCTTGCTTCACCTGATGTGTTGGACGTGCGGTATCTAAAGTTCTCCCCTCCTAGTGGGAGTAATGTTGGTTCGATAGTCACATCCTTGCACACCTCCTGAAGCATTTGGGCAGTGAGATCTCTTACCTCATCATGTCGCATATAAATGAATCCACCCTGCTTGCATATCATCGCATGGTCCGGAGTAAACTGTTCACTACAGGAGCATCTGTTAGGCAGCCCTCCCAATGGCCATCCATACCTCAGGGCAATGACATCCGTGAATTGTCTCTTGTTTAAGGTGAATCCCTTTGCCTTGATTGGTAGTGCTGTCAGCCAATTGGACGCCCCAACTTCCTGCGCCAATGTTATCTTTCTTTTCATACAACTCGGTAGTCGAGCTAGAAGTGCTTGAAGTTCCTCCTTCTGTCTCTCCTCCCTTCCCTTTGAAATGTTTCTTCTAATTTCTCTGATCTCCTCCATGATAGTCTCCTTCCGTTGATCTTGTGACACGATGTTGTTTGTCAAGGAGGACGTGAGTTTCATAGATTTTTGGTGTTCTATTTTGGCTAGCTTTAGCGGGTTGGAGATGTCTAGCCCTCCCATTCTAGGTGGTGATGGTCGGTACTAGCTCGTTTCTGATGGTTTCTTCAAGGGGTCTTAGTAGGTCGGTGATGTTAGGTACCGTCCTTAATATGTAGTTCCACTTATGTTTAACCCCATATATGAATGCGGCATATTCCGCCTGCGGTTCGGTCTTTGCAAAGTTAGCTACTACTACTACTACTATTACTACTACTACTACTACTAGTACTACTACTACTACTACTACTACTACTACTACTACTACTACTACTACTACTACTACTACTACTACTACTACTACTACCACTACTACCACTACTACCACTACTACTACTACTACTACTACTACTACTACTACTACTACTACTACTACTACTACTACTACTACTACTACTACTACTACTACTACTACTACTACTACTACTACTACTACTACTACTACTACCACTACTACTACTACTCCTACCTGTACTACTACTGCTATAAATACTATTACTACAACTAGTGCCACCACTAATACAGTTACAAATACTACCATTACCGGTACCATTACTACTGCTACTGTTACTACTACTAAATGATGTTAATAGCCATACAATGCTAACGATAAACTGTGCGTGTGTGTTTGTGTGTCTGTCTATAAACTCCCGACACGGAAGGAACAAATCTGAAAGAGAGGACAACTCTGTCTCAAAGGGAAACGAGCTAAGGAGATTAGAGCTGAAATTTACATGTACGAGTATTGTAAACTACGGCAATGGACGAAGTGTACTTCAAATATAACAGTAGTTTGACGCAAAAAACGTGCGGCAAAAGAACAAGAAGAAAAGGAGAAGGAGAAGAAGAAGAGAAGAAGAAGAAGAAGAAGAAGAAGAAGAAGAAGAAGAAGAAGAAGAAGAAGAAGAAGAAGAAGAAGAAGAAGAAGAAGAAGAAGAGAAGAAGAAGAAGAAGAAGAAGAAGAAGAAGAAGAAGAAGAAGAAGAAGAAGAAGAAGAAGAAGAAGAAGAAGAAGAAGAAGAAGAAGAAGAAGAAGAAGAAGAAGAAGAAGAAGAAGAAGAAGAAGAAGAAGAAGAAGAAGAAGAAGAAGAAGAAGAAGAAGAAGAAGAAGAAGAAGAAGAAGAAGAAGAAGAAGAAGAAGAAGAAGAAGAAGAAGAAGAAGAAGAAGAAGAAGAAGAAGAAGAAGAAGAAGAAGAAGAAGAAGAAGGAAAAATACGGCCTGAAGTCCGGGCCCTGGAACGATAATGATTTTTTTTTTTTTAACGGCAGACAAGCAGAAGCACCGATAAGAAAAAATATGTGGAAAAAAGTATAGATAATAAACAAATAAATAAATAAATATATAAATAAATAAGTAAATAAATAAATAAATAAACAAATAGATAAATATGTAAATAAATCAATAAATAAATAGATAAATAAACAAATAAATAAATAAATAAATAAATAATTAAATAAATAAATAAATAAAATAAATAAACAAGTAGATAAATAAATAGATAAGTAAATAAATAAATAAATAACAAATTTATAAATAAAATAAAATAAAATTTAAAATGAAGTAAAATAGAGGTAGGAGATGGACAAGGAAAAGCACTGACGACAAGAAAACAAATAAGGTAAGATATTATGAAATAATAGAAGAAGAAGGGCAGGGTAAAATACAGGTGAGGTGAGAAGGCTTACATAATGTAATCATCAAAAAGTTAAAAATAGATGGCATCAGAAGAAGAGATGCTAATGTAGCTATGATGAAAAATAGAGAAGATATAAGGAAAGAATGCAAGAAAGACTAATGTGATTATAATTATTTAAAAACAGAGGAAATGTAGGTAGATAAAAACTAACGCAAATGGAACTAAATATAGAGCCGTATTCATAAAAATGAAGGATATCCTTGCAAGCATAAGGTAGAAGTCTAAGGTAATGCTCTCAAGCAAATGGTAGAAGTATGAGCATATACTTCTTTCCATATTCATAATGATTACCTTATACTTGGGAGGATATCCTCCAAGCAGAAGTAAAAGAATGACTCGTGTTTCGGGAGCGCCGGGTTACATAGTTACATGTTTGAACGTGTCGTAACTCGTAAGATTTCTGATGTGATGTCCCTGTTTCCCGTACACGAGTTTACTATTGCGTTTGAGTTGGCCAAAGCATCGCTCAATTATTACTCTTTCTTTTTTGAAAAGCTTGTTATATTTTACCTCAGCAGGAGATGTAGGATTCCGAAATGGAGTCATGAGACATGGCTTTATCCCATATCCGTCATCACCAAGTAGCACAACATTACGTTTAGTTCTTAATTGTAAACACACTTGTGAATTTCTCCATATCCTCGAGTCATGCACGGATCCAGGCCAACTAACATCAACACTAGTGAACATTTCTTTGGCATTACAAGTGGCTTGAACATTCAGGGTAGACCGACCTTTCCGATTAATGTACTCATCTCCATGCAGTTTTGGTTTCGGTATCCCTATGTGAGTACAATCGATGACACCAATAGCTGTCGGAAACATATACTTCCCTTGCCATACCTGTTTTGCCTCTACTAATTCGCTGTTGGTAGTTGGAAACTTTATCCATTCATTCGCATGA
>NC_134783.1:1810000-1812500 GCF_046742065.1 Oratosquilla oratoria
TGTGTGTGTGTATATATATATATATAATATATACATATAATCTATGTATACATGTATGTATGTATATATATATATATGTGTGTGTATATATACATAGATACATATATATATATACATATATATATATATATATATATATGTATATATATATAAATGAATATGTATATATTTATATATATATATATATATATATATATATATATACTGTATATCTATTCATCTATATATCTACCTATTTATCTATCTATTCCTGTATCTTGGTACTCTTAGTGACACTTCTTTGGTAGCGAACAGGTTGATGACTCATATCTGTGGTCTTTCACTCCTCAAGAGATCTGGAACATAGATGAATAGTCTAATTTAAATGTATATATCTATTCTGGGATGATGATTCTACTTTACGTCACAAACTTCCTTATTTAGGGTTAGATAACTACTTTATGAAATTTTGGCGATAGGCGATCAATGCTCAGATAGGAAACTCATCCTAATCCCAGCACAATGAGGCTTCGAATCCACGATCTTGACTAAGCAGCTGTTAGCCGCACACGCTCCTGCTGTACAACAGTGGGTCCCCATATGTATCTGTCATGTCTTGCTTGTATTTGTGAGGTTCTAGTGCGCAGTTGCACAAATCTTTTCAATTATGTATATACCGTTAATTGGATGCGCATCGCTACAATCCATGTAGTTTGTGTGCAGCTCCCTTATTTGCTGTATGCTAAGAATCTTATGCATCTCGTTTTATCTATGGCCTGTTCGCTTCAACTTGGAGGAGGTTTGCTAAAAAGGAAAGGAAAAACAGTTATACTAACAAAGGCAAAATGAAAACACTGATATAATAGAAAACATGGGGAAAAAGTGACCTGAAGATGATAGAAAGGTAGGTTGTTCAGCAACATTAATAAAGCTGATTCAAGTGGGCCAATTGTCTTTCACCCCGCGTATGGTCTTACACCTCATAGGTTGTGAATTATCCCCGATAACACCGTGTAACACATTCTTGAAAGGGGGAAAAAGCCTTGGTATATGTATGTATGTATATATAAAAACACTATCATTTAATCAGATGTTTGGGTTTGTGATGAGGACTTTAATATTTCGAAATTTTTACAATTTTCAAGATTTTTTATTTATCAATTCATACAATTAAATCAACAGAGTAAATATTTATTTTATGACACAAATTTATAAAAAAAAGTAAAAACAAATGACAGTTATAAAGCAAGTTCAACACGTCAGAAATGACTGGGTTTCCCTGATATGCGGATGTAGTCCAGGTCGCACCTCCACACCAGCCCCGATATATAGTCCCCAATCATTTTCTCATTGTAGTGGCTCTGGTACCTCCGCTCTATTTCCTTCAGATCTTGGTGGAATCGGTCGCCTTGTTCATCTGATTAGGCGCCCATATTGTCCTTGAATTTGTCCAGGTGAGTGTCCAGCATATGAAATTTAAGGGACATCCTGAGCCAAAAACCTTTACCAGACCATGCAGCGGCTGCTGATAGTTTTCAGCTCTGTGATTGCCCAGGAATCCCTTCACACTTGCTGTTCTTTCAATCCTACTGAGCTTATTGGAGAATTCGGTGGACTCAAGCATCTTCTTTATCTGAGGTCCAACAAAAATCCCACCTTTGATTTTGGCCTCAGATAACTTGAGGAAGAACTCAAGAAGCTACTTAAAAGCGGCTGATTCCTGGCTGAGAGCCTTCACGAACTGCTTCATCAACCCCAACTTAATGTGCAGTGGCGGCATGAGTACAATTCTGGGATCAACCAGTGGCTCCCACATGGCGTTCCGGGTTTCAGCTACAAATTCTGTTCACTGCTTCCAGTTCTTCCTGTTGTAGTGGTCAGTGGTGGCTCTGCTGTCCCAAAGGCAGGGGAAGCATTGGAATTTAATCAGGCCTCCCTGGAGACCAAGCTGGAAAGCCACCATCTTGAAGTTTCCAGTGATTTCCCAATTGTACTGATTGTACTGCAGAGCTTCCAGGAAGACTTTCATACTGTAGTAGTCTTCCTTCAGGCAGACTGAATGTTTTAGGGGCAGCGTCGGAAATTTGTTTCTGTTTCCATTTTGGAGGAGTACAGCCTTTAAACTTGGCACCCCAAAAACGACAAACAGTCCAGGCACATCATGGCAAAAGCAGAGGTCATCCCCTAGAGTGTAAAAGCCTGAGAGAGGTTCGTGCCGACTTCTCTGACTTGTCACCTGCACCTTCTCCTTGACCATGTTCCACTACTTCATTCTGTAGACAAATAACTCTGCAATAGACTTGGTCAGATTCATATCCCTGACCAAGTCATTTACTTCTTTTTTATTTGGGAAGTGAGGAACTTTCTCTGGTACCTCAGGCAGGTAAGTCAAGTCCTCAGCATCCATCTCCTCCTCTTCATCAAAATACTTATCTTAGAATTCACCTGGAGCAGGTGGCACTGACATGGGATATTTGGAGCAAGAGGGAATTGAAGCAATTAATGATGGGAGATCTAGTTC
>NC_134783.1:1822500-1827500 GCF_046742065.1 Oratosquilla oratoria
TGATGCTGTAGCCGAAGCCATCCTTCCCATTCGAACATACCCATATTTGGAGTTTCCTATCTCTTGGCATCGCCTAACATGTGGCGCGATGAAGATTGGATGTGGCCAAAGCAACAAAATCTCATCGAAGGGAATTAAAATTCATATGACTATTCAAATGAACTAAAGAATTATAAAAAGGCCAACTAGAATGACAACGTTCATTTCTTTTAATCTGAACTGTTTTTCATTACATCTTTATTAAGCTTTTATTATTGCCACCATATATAGGCACCTTATGTGTTTTATTGAGCCAATACGATAAGGACTTTAGTAACACCCCTAAAGACCAGAGTCATACAGCACTGTTTCATGACTGAAATCAAACTTCAAAGAAGAGTGCTGATAAATTTTTTATATCCATTATCATTATTTTTTCTACAACCTTAAACTTTCTCCTTAACTCTTATATCTCCACCTATTCGTTTTTCCCTAGTACCATGTACCGAGGAATAAGAATACCGCCACAGTGCTCCCTTGAGTGTCGTAAAAGGTGACCAAATGAGGCGAAACGAGGGGACTAGGGAGCCCCTCTTTTCTTATTTCTTTCCTCACGAAGGGTCAAGGCAAAAAGTGCGTTCTGACCTGGCCAATCCCATTACAAGGAAGGATTAACTTTTTGTATTTTGTATCTATTAATCAATATTAGTTTTACTATAGCTGGCACTTCAGGTTTTTTTTTTCGTTATTGTTATTATTATCATTGTCATCATTATCATTATCATTCTAATTTTTATTTTAATTATCATTATCATTATCATTATCATTATCATTATTATCATTATCATTATCATTATCATTATTATCATTATCATTATCATTATCATTATCATTATCATTATCATTATCATTATCATTATCATTATCATTATCATTATCATTATTACTATTTTTATTATCGTCATCTTTATCATCATTATTATTACTATTATTTTGTAATTAAACATGTGTATAAACATCAGTGGCATGAGGTCCTGTCTCACCTAAGGGGTGAAAGGTGCCACCTAAGCTGTACTCGTATGTGGTCGGTCGTCTAGGAATAATGATGAGGCGGAGAAATTATTCCGAAGGACCATGACGTCCCTTACATATTATAAAGGATTACAAAGGCAGAACATGCCGACAGGAGACCTTTTGGTCCATAACTAGGTCGGATGCGAGAAAATGATGGATAAATGAATAAAAGAATAAAACTTATAATAATATAAATAATGATAGATAAAAGAAATACATAAATGCATAGGTATAGTTTAACAATAACCAAACAGGAAAAGAGTAAATAATGATAAATTGACATATAACTAATAATAAATGAATATCATGCAAATAATAAACAAATAATAATAAACAAATAATAGAAAAGAAGTGGTAGTCATTACAGCATCTTGCTTATATGTTTATCTAAATGAATCTTAAAGCTTCGAACCGATCTAAATTGCACTTCTGCAGGAAGTTTATTCCGTTCATTAACTACACGGTTGGCGAAGTTGTTTCTACCCACTTACAAGTTAATTTAGGGAAAACAGATTCATAGATTTTAGTCGATTTTCGTAAGATTTATTTTTTATATTTGGAATCAGTTTTATGGCTCGCCGTTGTACTTTTTCCAATCTGTCAATGTCTTTAATGAGATTTGGTGACCATACGGAAACAATATATTCCAAATGTGGACGAACTGACGATTTATATAGCTTGTTAATGAAAGATGGACTTTTGAAGTCAAAAGATCGCACAATTAGTCCTAGAATCTTATTTGCTTTTTCAGAGGCTGAAATACACTGCTTAGATGATTTGAGATCATTACTGATGATTACGCCGAGATCCTTTTCACTACCCACTTTTGTTAACGAATTTCTAAATAACTTGTTATCTTTACCTATGTGCATTACCTTGCATTTACTTGCATTAAATTTCATTACCCGCTTTTCAGACCATTGCTGTAATTTATCCAAATCTTTTTGAATATCTAATTGGTTTAAGTAATCATTTGCCATTCCGCACAGTTTTGTATCATCAGCAAATTTGGAGACAATAGATTTTAGCCTGTGGTCTATATCATTTATATATACTATGAATAGAAGTGGCTCAAGAACGGAACCCTGAGGAACTCCATTCGTAACATTTTTCCATCTAGAAGTTTTGCCATTTAAAACAACTCTCTGTTTTGAACCATTCAGTCAATTTCTAGTCCAACTTAATAGGCTACCACTTACTTCATGTTAAGCTAATTTAGTAACTAGTCTTTCGTGGGGAACGGTATCAAAAGCTTTTGCAAAGTCTAGATATATTAAATCTATATTGTTTCTTTTGTCATCGTTCGAGATGAGTGTGTTGTAGAATTTGAGTAAGGTAGTCACGCAAGAATGTTTCCGTCTGAATCCATGCTGGCTGTCATTTATCAAACAGTTACTTTCTAAATGATGTTCGATAGCATCTCTTATAATAGTTTCCATAATTTTTCCTACGATTGATGTCAAGCTTATAGGCCTGTAGTTATTTGGTTTCTTTTTGTCATATTTTTTTTTTTAAATATGGGAGTAACGTTAGCTAGCTTCCATTCTCTTGGGACATCTCCGGATATAATGGATTTCTTGAAAATAATTTGTAATGGAACAACATTCTTATTTTTCATCTCCTTTAAGGTTCTTGTATGCCAACCGTCAGGCCCTGGTGTTTTATTAACTTTGAGTTTTTCTATACACCTTTTAATTTTTTTTTCTTTTGTTATATTTACTTTGGAATTTTCTTTGGATTTATCAGCGATATTCATTTTTTTTTGTCTTTTTTAAATCTCTCTGTATTATTACATAAATTTGATGGTCATTAGGTGTACCCAAGCACTTGTATTTCTTATCAGCCTGTCTTTTTTTAGCAATACTTTTTTCAGTTATTTTGTCAAGCCATTTTAGGCGAGCTTGATTGGGGGGGGGGGGGCGTCTGTCCTTAAACGGGATGGAAGTATGAATCATCTTTGTAAGCGTGTTTTGAAACATTTCCCACATCTGATTTACAGGTCTTTTGCATAATTTTGCCTCCCAATCTGTAAGCTTAAGCTCCTGATGTAGTCATATGAACTGAGCTTTACTAAAATCGGGTAATTTAGGAACACAAGTATCTATTCTAAAATTTCTTAGCAGTTTGAATGTAAGTTGTGATCGCTATTTGCAATAGTTTCACCGAGTTCTACATCAGTTATCATGCTTTCGAGGCTAGTAATCAATACATCGAGTAAGTTTCCATGTTTTGTGGGCTCATTTACACGCTGAACTATGTAATTGTCACCGAGAAAATTGATCAAGCAACTACCTATATTGCCATGTTCTAGGGTCATCCAATCAACGTCAGTAAAATTGAAATCACCCATAATCAATAAGTCCCAGTTGCAGAAAATAGACAGTTCTTGAAACAACAGTTTGTCGTCTGTTAATAATAATTTTTTGGCCTATATATTACATCTACATTCATTTTTTGTCCGTTCCGTTTGTTTGGGTGGATTCTACCCACAAACTATCATATGCATCCTGTTTCACTTTCTCTAAAACACAGCATGGACATTGCTTTAAGTACAACAGAACACCCCCACCTTTCTTGTGGTTTCTATCTCGATGAAATTGTGCAAACCCCGCAATATTAAATTCAGCTTCAAATCAAACCATTTAACCATATCTCGGTTATTCCTATCATATCAATATTTTCGCTTTTGACATACGCCTGTATTTCTTGGAATTTGTTCCTTGTACTACGAACATTAAATTACATGATTTAAGAAAATCATTATTATTTCTTTTTGGCATGTTTTGAATTTCAACATCATGCCTTAAATTATAAGTTTGTTCTGTATTGATACCTTACTCTATATTGGTATTTGGTCCTTCATTGACATTTAATGCCTCATGGACTTTTAACCCATCACGGACATGTGCTTCCTGACGGTCATCCGATCTCTTATGTACACCTTGCCCCCCTACGTAACCGCGTTCCACACCAGCCTCCCGTCTTTCATTGACATTCTATCCGGCATCCCTTCCTAAAATGATATTCTGTCCTCCACTGACATTATATCCTACCGTGATTTTTTGTCCTCCGCTATCATTATATCCAATCATGATTTTTTTCCCGCTGTCATTATATCTCATCGTGATATTTTGTCCTTTGACATTACATCCTAATGTAATATTTCGTCCTCTACCGACATTATATCCTAAAATTATATTTTGACCTACACCGACATATTGCTTTACATTATTGTTATACCCTACTCTGTTTTCCCCAATACACTCTATTCCCCCATCCCTTTGAGTTTCTACACCAAAAAAGGAACTAGTTCATTACAAAGTCCCAGAAAGAGGCCTGTAAGTACATCTTTGCCTCTGCGAGTAAGGTGAATCCCATTAGAAGCGTAAAGGTCTTGACGCCTGGAAAAGAGATACCAAGGATGAAGAAAGTGGTATCCCAATTGCATTGATCCCCATGGCTCTACTGTTCCAACACGAACCAGCGTAGATCCTCGGACGGATCTCACAGACTACGTGACGGCTCCCACGTTCATTCATCTTCTGAAGAAGGACCTTGTAATTCCGAACAATTTCTTTGACCTCACCCTACCCGCATCATTACTTCCCGTATGAACAATCGTAACCGTGTTCGTCCACATTGGTCCCTGATGGTCTGGGTACAATCGGCGATCCCACGGCTTGGTTGACATACAAGCTTGCAACGTCGTTTAGTCTTCTGCTGCAGGATGTCGTCATAGCCTCGCACCATGGAGTCCCCCACCACCAAAAAATCCTGATTTTCAGCCACCTCATCTTCCAGCAGAGCAAAACGATTGGCTAGAGCCAGGGATTGCTTCGCAGGGTACCCGGTTACCAAACGCGGGTTCGACAAACGAGACCCCACTGAGCCCCACTCGCTCACAGCAGTGGTAGAAGTGGAAGAGGTGAAGCGCTCTTTGGGCTGTG
>NC_134783.1:1832500-1840000 GCF_046742065.1 Oratosquilla oratoria
AGAAATGAATACTGAACGTTTTCGTCTATTCAAGACATCATCAGGGTACAAAGGATACAAAAAATGACCAAAGGTCACAATATGTACATGGTGGTAGAGGAACTGGGAAAGGTCCAATGTTACCCGATTCCAGAAGAATTGTTTACAATCTTTTTAATAATAAAATGATCTAACTTATACAAACCTAAGCTTAAATTCATATTATTTTCAAAACTATTTTTAATGTGACATGACTCAATTATGTTCATTTCTACAATATTATGACATGATGTAATAACTTTTGTGTTCTCCCAGTCAATACTATGGGAGAGCTCTTTTTTGTGGACGAAAAGTCCGATTGACAATTGACCCGTCCTTATGTTGTATTTATGTTGACTAATCCTTTTGTTTAAATCTTTTCCTGTTTGGCCTATGTACTTGAAATCACACACTTTACAAGGTATACTGTAAATACATCCTTCTTTTTCATTTGGAGAATTCCTAATAAGATAGTTCTTAACAATATTGCTGTTATTAAATATCACCTGAATACCAAAGCTTTGAAATATTTGCGGAAGGGTGATAAAAATTTTCATGATATGGAATTGCTAAAATGTTCTTCAATTTAAATTTGTTTACTTGAGAGGTGTTAAAATATGTTCTTCTGGCTTTTTCTGTGCTCTATTCATCACATGTTTTGGATATTTTAATTTTTGACCAATCTCATAAACAAATTTTACTTCATCTTCAAGATACTCAGGAGAACATACTCTAAACGCTCTCAAGAACATAGAAAAAAAAGATAACTACGTATTTTTATGATGGTATGAATAAAAATGAATATATGAGAGAACAGGAGTTGGTTTTCTGTAGACATTAAATTTAAAATATCTACCACAACGATGAATACTTACATCTAAGAAAGGCAATGTGTTGTTCTCTTGTCTTAAATGTGAATTTTATAGAAGGAACTAAACTATTTAACTTTAATACAAACTCATCCACAGGTTTATCACAAGGCCAAATACATAATATGTCGTCAACATATCTGTACCATATTACATTAGATGACAAAATATTAGGCAATAAATCTCTTTCGAAAAACTCCATATATAGATTACTTAAAACCGTAGACAGACAATTCCCCATAGCCATACCAAATGTTTGTTTGTAAAACTTCCCATTAAACTCAAATTTCGAGTCAAAAATACATAACTTGATTGAACTAATAATTGTATGGGGAGGAAGTATAAGATCATATTTCTTTAATTTTTTTTCAAGAAAACTTAACAAGTCAAAAACCGGAATTCGGGTAAAAAGACTTGTTATATCAAAGCTAACTAATTTGAAGTCAAAGGAGATATTGTGTCCAAGTAGTTTGTCTTTCAAATCAACATTATCCTTGATATGTGAGTTTGAAATTGTCCCAACAAGAGGACTTAAAAGAGACACTAGGCATTTTGATAACTTATAACTACAAGATCCAATAGAACAAGTAATGGGCCCAACTGAATTGTTAATTTTATGTGTTTTTATTAATCCATACATGTATGGAAGTGACGGGGACACTGTAGACAATTTTTTGATCAGTTCATTGTTACCTTTTAAAAAAAATTCTTAAGATTTTTGTTGAAATCACTATTTACACTATCTAAGGTTTTTTTTTTGTTAATTTTAACATAAGTTTCTTTATCACTTAACAATAAATCCATTTTCTCTAAGTAATCTTTTTTGTTCATAATAACAACACAATTGCTCTTATCCGCCTTCGTGATGTGTAGTTCTTTGTCATTTTTAAGGTTCTTATATGCAGTCAGGAAACGTTTAGGCACACTTGATGGACAAGGCGTAGATAGAGCATTGTACACAAAGCCTTTACATAAATTAATGTCTTGTGCTGACAAATAGCTAAATTTTTCCAAATTACAAAAACTCTTGGCAATTCCTACATAATTCACATTTTGGTTGTTAAAAGCAAATTTCAATCCATATCCAAGCGCACATTTAACGTCATTACTCAAAGGTTTGTCCGAAAGTTTGAGCACAAACATGGAATTGGCATCTTTGTTCCAATCACTATTACTAATTAATTGTTTTAACTTCTTATTTAATTTTTGTTCCAAATTATGACAAACACTTCTCAACTTTGCATAAATAGGATCTAGCAATTTTACTTTCCAAAAATCTGGGATAGCACTTTGAAAAATACCTTTCTTTTCTTTGGTGATTTTGAAAGATTCTTTCACTTCAATCTTCACAAAGAGATTTTGGCATCACTTTTTCGTCGAAACAATTCTTCAGGAATCTGAGGCGGATTTTCTGTTTATGTGACTTAATAAGTGAAGAGCACAGAGAAGTAACGATTGGTGTAAGTCCTGGAGAGTAGGCAGAAAATTCTCGGAGATGGCGCGTGGTATTCATTATGCAAAACAAATCACTAAGCACACGTGACAACAATACTTGCAGAAACCACTTGGAAAATAAAATAAATGAATACCGAACGTTTTCGTCTATTCAAAACATCATCAGGGTACAAAGGACACAAAAAATGACCAAAGGTCACAATATGTATATGGTGGTAGAGGAACTGGGAAAGGTCCAAAGTAACCCGATGCCAGAAGAATCATTTACAATCTTTTTAATAATAGAATGATCTAACTTATACAAACCTAAGCTTAAATTCATGTTATTTTCAAAACTATTTTTAATGTGACATGACTCAATTATGTTCCTTTCTACAATGTTATGACACATCCCGGAAAAAAGCCCAAGCGGAAAAAAGCCCCACGGAAAAAAGCCCCACGGAAAAAAGCCCCCATCGGAAAAAAGCCCCACATAGGAAGATCCCTGGGTGGAAAGAAGCCCCACCGGAAAAAAGCCCCACCAGAAAAAAGTCCCAAATTTATAAATAATAATGCCTATTATTAATAACAGTAATACTAGTTTTAAATAAAACCTAGTTCAAAGGGCCCGGTGAGTTGGTTTCACATTCCGTGAGGTTGAGGTGTTTAATTGCATTAAATGTGTGAAGTAGGCTTCCCTAATGGTGTGGGTATATAAATCCCACATTCATCACAGTATCATTCAAATCATTAGTGTGTGCTCATCTGTGTGGATATATATATATATATATATATATATATATATATATATATATATATATATATAGATATATATATATATACATATTTCAACATGGAAATCATAAAAAACAACAAAAGTGGACAGAAACTTTGTTACGATGGTTATATGTACACGAAGAAGAGTGTGAACAAAACATCTATACGATGGGAGTGTTCACCGAGAAAAGCTATGAAATGCAGTGCAATACTGTACACGGACTTGGATATATCTATTGAAATCAAAGGTATAAAACATAGTCATAATTCTAATACTTCTAAAGTAGATGCCACGAAGGCAAGAGTTCAAATGAATGAGCACGCTTCTGCTACCAGAGGAAAGCCAAGTCAGATTATTGCCGATACTGTTG
This sequence comes from Oratosquilla oratoria, assembly GCF_046742065.1. Lineage (NCBI taxonomy): Eukaryota > Metazoa > Arthropoda > Malacostraca > Stomatopoda > Squillidae > Oratosquilla > Oratosquilla oratoria. The sequence continues at coordinate 1,835,970 of NC_134783.1, forward strand.
TTAATCTTCCTGTCGCAGCGCGTGCTGAGATTGGAAACTCAGCGTCTGTGAAACGCACGATTCGCAACCATAAGCGCCACGCTCTTCCGAAAGATCCCGCTTGTCTGCAAGATTTAAAACTGGACGATTCATGGACTATGTTTGATGGTCAGGAGTTCATGTTCTATGATAGTGGTGCTGATAGCAGTAGACGGACTATTGCCTTCGCAACTGAAGAAGGATTGCGTTATCTTGCTCGTTCCACTCAATGGTTTATGGGTGGCACATTCCGGACTGCTCCAAAACTCTTTCATCAACTCTATATAATTCGTTGCCCTTTCTTTCTGGCAAAACTCAGAGCATATATGAAGAACTGTTGCAAGCCATTGTTGAACAGTGTGCCACACTAGGATTCAACCTTGATCCTACGACAATCACAACCGATTTCTAACTCACGACTGTGAATGCTATCCGGACTGTATTCGGGGATCACGTTCAGTGCCACGGTTGTTTTTTCCACTTAACGCAGAACACCTGGAGGAAGATACAGGACTTATGCCTTGTGACACTGTACAAGACAGACGAAGAAAGTAGATTATTTTGTTCTATGTTAGATGCCTTGGCTTTTCTGCCATGTGACAGAGTTTCGGAGGGGATGGAATTTTTAAGAACTGTTATTCCGGAGCAACTCAGTTGTATGGTAGATTATTTTGATGCGACCTACGTGTCTGGAGGATATCGTCGTATCCAGATGCCTGCCGAACGCCCAGGTGATGTGCTACCGCCGCTTCGTATGCGCCTAACGCCACCCCTTTTTCCACCCGAACTTTGGAACGTACACGAAGTAACCTTGTCTGGCGGGCATCGTACAAACAACCATTGTGAGGCGTGGAATCAAGCCTTCACACAGATGATCGGCCACGACCATCCTTCCGTGTGGATCGCGATTGAGGCTCTACGAAAAGACCAAGCCCTTGTTGCAACGACACTGTTGGAAAATGTCCGAGGCCAACCACCACAAAAGTGCCAGAGGAGACATACAAAAGAGCTTCAGAAAATGCTTTCCATTCTCTGCAAAGACTTCGAAGCAGGCCAGAAAGATATTGAAGCGTTTCTTAAAGGATGTACCCACTGCATTCGCTTTTAATTCGATTTAGATTTATTTAAAGTAGTGCTAACTTTCAAATGTACTATTTCAAAACTTAGTGCTGACTGTATTTTTCTATACTAAAAATCTGCTATTCATAATATTTAGTATATTGTAGTATTTTCATTTAATATCATGTAAACTGGTGCTGACTTTGTATTATTTTATACTTAATACTTTTATGCTTTATACTGCATAGCTAGCCTCAATTATATCATTGATTTTCTATTGTCATGTATTATTTGTGTTGAATTGATGTAATTTCCGATTCTTTTATTAATATTTAGTATATTGTATTATTTTCATATAGTGTCAAGTAAACTTATCTTTTAAGCAATAAACACATAGTTTTATTTTTAAATTGTTATCTTGTTTTCCTAAATTGGGGCTTTTCTAGAATTTGGAGCTTTTTTCCGCCTGGGTATTTTCAAGGAGGGGCTTTTTTCCGTCAGAGAATTTCCTAAGTGTGTCTTTTTCCGGTGGGGCTTTTTTCCTAGGCATTTTGGGGCTTTTTTTCCGTTGTGGCTTTTTTCCGGTGGAGCTTTCTTCCGAACCCCTGTTATGACATCATGTAATAACTTTTGTGTTCTCCCAGTCAATACTATGGGAGAGCTCTTTTTTGTGGACGAAAAGTCCGCTTGACAATTGACCCGTCCTTATGTTGTATTTATGTTGACTAATCCTTTTGTTTAAACCTTTTCCTGTTATAATATGTCGTCAACATATCTGTACCATATTACATTAGATGACAAAATATTAGGCAATAAATCTCTTTCAAAAAACTCCATATATACATACATACATACATATACCAAGGCTTTTTCCCCCTTACAAGGGAGGTAGTCAAAAAGGGTAAGGCATAAAATCATTTCCACCCATTCCATCCCTGAATACACTCCACACCCCTCCACCCTCCCTCTTATATGAGCACCTCCTGGATGACGGGTCATCCCTGCACCTTGTCCACTGCCCACTCCATATATAGATTACTTAAAACCGGAGACACAATTCCCCATAGCCATACCAAATGTTTGTTTGTAAAACTTCCCATTAAACTCAAATTTCGAGTCAACAATACATAACTTGATTAAACTAATAATTGTATGGGGAGGAAGTATAATGTATTTCCTTAATTCTTTTTCAAGAAAACTTAACAAGTCAAAAACCGGAACTCGAGTAAAAAGACTTGTTATATCAAAGCTAACTAATTTGAAGTCAAAGGAGATATTGTGTCCAAGTAGTTTGTCTTTCAAGTCAACATTATCCTTAATATGTGAGTTTGAAATTGTCATATTAAAAAAATAGTATGTATTTACAGTATACCTTGTAAAGTGTGTGATTTTAAGTACATAGGTCAAACAGGAAAATATTTAAACAAAAGGATTAGTCAATATAAATACAACATAAGGACGGGTCAACTGTCAAGCGGACTTTTCGTCCACAAAAAAGAGCTTTCCCATAGTATTGACTGGGAGAACACAAAAGTTATTACATCATGTCATAATATTGTAGAAAGGAATATAAATGAATCATGTCACACTAAAAACAGTTTTGAAAATAATATGAATTTAAGCTTAGGTTTGTATAAGTTAGATCATTTTATTATTAAAAAGATTGTAAATAATTCTTCTGGAATCAGGTAACATTGGACCTTTCCCAGTTCCTCTACCACCATGTACATATTGTGACCTTTGGTCATTTTTTGTATCCTTTGTACCCTGATGATGTCTTGAATAGACGAAAACGTTCGGTATTCATTTCTTTTATTTTCCAAGTGGTTTCTGCAAATACATATATATATATATATATGTATATATATACATATACATATACATATGAATATACATATACATATACATATTATATATATATGTATACATATATATATATATATATACATATATGTATATACATATATATATATACATATATATACTGTATATATACACACACATACATATGTATGTATGTATATATATATATATGTGTATATACATACAGATATATATATATTTATATATATATATATACTGTATATATATATATATCTACATATATATATACATATATATATATATATATATATATATATATATACACGCGCGCGCGCGCACGCACATACACACACACACACATATATATATATGTATATATATACATATATATATATACATATATATATATATGTATATATATATATACTGTATATATATATATATTTATATATATATATATATATATATATATATATATATATATGTATATATATATATATATATGACAGTCGCTTGTAGGATTCAAACCCACTGCTTTCGGCCATACGTAAGATTACCATATATATATATATATATATATATATATATATAATATATGTATATATGTGTATATATATATATATATATATATATATATATACATATACATATGTATGTATATATGTAAGGGGGAAAAAGCCTTGGTATATGTATGTATATATATATATACGCATATATACATACATATGTATATATATATATATAGACATATATAAACACACACACACACACACACACACACACACACACACACACACACACACATATATATATAATATATATATATATATATATAAACATGAGCGTGTGTGTGTGTGTGTGTGTGTGTGTGTGTGTGTGTGTGTGTGTGTGTGTGTGTGTGTGTGTGTGTGTGTGTGTGTGTGTGTGTGTGTGTGTGTGTGTGTGTGTGTGTGTGTGTGTGTGTGCGTGCGTGACTCTCTTTGGCCCCCTTTCACTACTATGATGTAGTCTCTATGTGCTGACTTTCTTTTGTACTTTTACTTTATATTTTCCTTTCACCACTGTCTTTGTTATGTATGATTAGTCAATCACTATCTTCATCTGTAGGAAGCCCCTTTTCTTCCGATCAT
>NC_134783.1:1847500-1865000 GCF_046742065.1 Oratosquilla oratoria
TGTTGTATTATAATGTGATATACCATGATATGATTTGGTATATTATATTATATATTATAATTTATATTGTATATTGCATCATAGATCGTGTTGTGTTGTATTATATTACTATTATTGTATTAAATTGTACCGGTGCTGTTTGACATGTACTGGAACCAGCCACCAACCACTCCACAAGGAGGGAACGTGGGCCTGACTCACTATATACACCGCCAACTTCGACCCAGAGTAACACTCCTCTGAAGAAGCTATTGTAAGCGAAACCGGTCAGGAATAAACTCGATAATCAGATAAAGACCCGTGTTTCCCCCTCCACCTTTCCCATAATAATAATAATAATAATAATAATAATAATAATAATAATAATAATAATAATAATAATAATAATAATAATAATAATAATAATAATAATAATAATAATAATAATAATAATAATAATAATAATAAGTAATAATAATAATAATAATAATAATAATAATAATAATAATAATAATAATAATAATAATAATAATAATAATAATAATAATAATAATAATAATAATAATAATAATAATAATAATAATAATAATAATAATAATAATAATAATAATAATAATAATAATAATAATAATAATAATAATAATAATAATAATAATAATAATAATAATAATAATAATAATAATAATGATAATAATAATAATGAATAATGATAATAATAATAATAATAATAATAATAATAATGATAATGATAATGATAATAATAATAATAATAATAATAATAATAATAATAATATTGATATAATGGAAATAATAATAACAATAATGATAGATTATATAAAAAGAGCATAGTATGGAATTGTTATGATGACGGATTTGAGGAGAGGATGCGTGACTTGATGGCATGTGAAATAAACAAAAATATGGTAGAATAGTGTATGAATGCTTAAAGATAAAAGAAATGGAAAGGGGTAAGTAGAAGTGTTGAGGGCAAGGATGTGAAGGATAGTACCATGTTAGAGCCGGGAGTTTTGAGAAGCTATTATTGGAGGGCAAGTTTTAGGTGGATTTTGTCCATTTCAAGTCCTCTGTTGTCTTGTTTGATTTTATGTAATTGGCAATATAAAGAGATTGATTTATTTTCCGTTATTGCTAGTATAGATCCTTGGCTAAAATAATGGTTGCCTGCAGCCGTAAGTTTGGGTTATACAATGGGAAAGCGGGACAGATAGACCTGATGATATTTGTTATCTACAAGCGTGGGGATATATCCCCACATGGAGAGAAAGTCTACCCTACTGAATCTAAGGGAGAATGTCTCCACTAGCTTCCTCTCTGGTGACGCAGTCGCCCGGTTACATATGGGAATATACCTATCTAATGATGTCAAGTGTCGGTTGTCTCATAGGAAATATGTTTGGGATAATAACATATATTATATGTGTGTTAGTTGCATTGTAATGGGTTTAGTAATATTATTTGTGAATGTGCCTTGTCATAATGTATGTATTAGAGTTGTGATAATGTATCTTGGTAGGTAAAAGGAAAGGTTAATGAACTGTCTGATGACATCAGGTACATGTGTCGGTAACATCGTTGGATGATTGCTTTGTTGTAATGTGTTGCATTGTCTGAGTCAGATGTTTTATGATTAGGAAATGTGTAGGTCATCAAGATTGGAGGTATTGCCAAAAGCTAGTGCCCTCTTGTATGCATTGGGATCACGTGTCAGGCATGTGACATATCTTAATGGTTAGTAATGGTATACGGATACATCCCTCCCAACTTGGTGGGTGACCCTCTGTGTCTACTTGGTTATCTAGAGCGTTTGTTTCTCGGTGCCTAATGTCCGTTTTGTGTTCCCTGAGTATGTTCCATGTCCTCCGTACGTTTCACCGTAATATGCACTGTCGCATGTACTACAAGGAATTTTGTAGACGATGCTACTGTCGGAGATCGCCTTGGCTTTGTTTTTTGTGATTAAGTGTCCTATCTTATTTCCGGTATCATTTACTTTAATTAGTCCTGTTTCTCTCAGCGTCTAGGAAAGCATGTGAGAGAGGTCAGAGTTAGGAGCCACAAGGTCGTAAATCTGGCTCTCTTCCCTTTCTTTTCTCTGTCTGATTTTAATGGTTTTACGTAATGATATCCCTAGCACGGCCTTTGGATATCTTAGCTTCCTGAATGCAGTGGTTATGTATTTAATTTCCTCCAGTAAATACTTCTCACTGTATGTTCTAGCAGCCCTAAGATAAAACCCAATAATGACTCTTGATTTAGTGTTTTCGTCATGTGCACTAAAGTAAAGAGTGAAGTCGTCCTAGTTTGTCGGTTTGCGGTATACCTTGAACCTAGCGCTGTCATCTATGTTTAATTTTAATATGTCGCCTACGTCATTATGTTGTTCTAGAAGGTTTTTGATGTGGTTTGTTTTGTGTGTAATGAAGAGGTATCACTTGGAGATATCCGGGATAATATGGAGAAAATATTTTTTTTCCAATGTTTCCATGGCGATTGATGTTGCGACCGCACTTAATGGAGACCCCATTAATTTTTCTTTTTCTATTAACTCCAAGTAGTTACACTTATTTAGGGGCAAGTTGTCGACGTCTAAATACTTTACTGTCTCTTTATCAGCCCAAAGAGCACCATCTGTTGTTACATTAGTGTAGAGAGAAGTAATATCGAGACTTATCAGTCCTTGGTCTGTGAAGTCAATTGTGTTCAGTTTTTCTAATATAATATTTGCACTCCAAAAATTGCTTCTCCAATCTCCCGACTCTAACTTGGTACTATTATTCACACCTTTATCTTCACCACTTTTACTTACCCCTTTCTATTCCTCTTCCATTTATTTTATTCTAATACGGAAAACTGTAATGTTATAACACATTTGTAAATTCACACACTATCGGAGAAATAATATCAGATGTACAGGAGAACCGTATATTTCGAATACTATCTGTAGTCCTCTCCAGCAGAATGGTTACAAGAAGTTCAAGTTCAAGTTTTGTGATTTTAGTCCCAGCGGAGCTAGCCGATTTAGGGACTGGCTTGTAGTTTCTGGGTGGCTTCAAATAGTGTATTTGGAGATGTTAGGGAAGTGTTGGGGTGATTTGAGAAGTTGTGTAATTGGGTAAGAGTTTTGATTTTCGCTTGTGGGCATGCGGGTGCATGTGGGGGTGGTCGGGGTGTTTACAGCAGTCCCCCGACTGGGGAGGAGCAGACGAGGTTGGCTGCAAGGACGAGGAGGTCGACTTTGGAGGAGGAGTCCGCAATGAGGCGTTCGAGGGCTGTGGCAGGGTCATTGAAGTTTGACCTTAGGGGCCAGAAGTGGGCTTCCAATTCGGGGCACAAGAAGAGGCAGTGCTTGAAAGATACTTCCGCGCCACAGGTGCAGCGGGAAGTGGTATATTTGGTCCACCAGTGATTCACCCGTATCCTGCTGACTGTTGCCGCAATGTACGGGGGTAGAGAGGAGAAGGTAGGGGGGGTCGGTCCAAGGCAGGTCTTAAAGAGCCATCCACGTTCAACAGCAGTAGAGTGGTACTCCAATTTCCAGATGTCCCAGGCAGCGCGGTCAATTTTGCAAAAGAAGTCATGTGCAGAGGGTTGGATTGAGGTGACTTTGCTGTTAGGCAATGTGGCACCTGTTTTGGCAGTTTTGTCTGCCATCTCGTTGCCAAGGAGGCCCACGTGCGAGGGGACCCATTGGAATCGGAAGTGGACTCCTGCCCTGCCGGCCTCCGTTAGAAGGCACAGGACGTCGTTAAGGATGGCGGGACGTGACGCACAGCTGCCGTTCTGGATAGCTATTAGACTAGATTTCGAGTCTGATAGCACCGTTACCTGCGGTGGTGGGTGGGGAAGGGCGAGTACAATTTGCACTGCCTCTCTGATGGCGACGAGCTCAGCCGTGAGGATGGAGGTGGGGGGTAGTTTCACTGGGTGAGCTTCCTTTGTGTTGTACAGGTAGATGCCTGCTCCTGAGCGTCCATCTTCGAACACTGATCCGTCTGTATATATCAGCAGGTCGTCACGGTATTTGAGCGCAATCTGCTCCCTTGCTCGCGCTGCAAGCGTGTGTGGGTCGTCTCGACGGCTAAGCCCGGGAAGGTTAAGCTCCACCTCAGGAGGGGTGAGGGCCCACGGAGGGAAGGGGTCCACCTGGCACTGGGCAATCCTCCGGCGTTGGCCAGGTTGGATTTTGGCCTTCTTGCAGATGTCCCTTACTGTAAAGGGAAGGCCGTGAACGGGAACGGGGGTGGAGGCTGAGTTCCAGCTCTCATCCATCTCTTCATCTGTGGAGTTAGGTACCCTTGCAGAGCTGAATAGGTATGTACAGGCACCCTTCTTCAGGCAATGCCTGAGTGGTAGTAGGCCGGCTTCATTGTAGATTTGGGCCTGGGGAACCGACTTTGCTAGTCCTAGCCCTAGGCGGAGCGCTTGGCACTCTACCCGAGCCATTCTTTGCACGGCCGTCGGAGGGAGGTCGTGGAGAGCGGGGGCGCCGAAGAGAAGGCGGGAACGCACGAGGCTCTGAATGATGGGAATCAGAGTTTCCCTGCGTTGGCCCCATTTCTCCCGACGGATGACTCTGACGAGATTGAGCGCCCGTCTGGCACTGAGACAGGCTAGTCTCAGGTGCTCGTTCCAAAGGCCGTCCCGCTGGAAGGTGACCCCCAGGTAGCGGACGGAGGCAGCGGGTTTCACAGCAGTACCGCAGACCGTGATTTGATTCCAGTCCGGATACTGACCTGCGTTATAACCCTTGCTGTGCACCGGCATGTATACAGTTTTGGTCCAGGAGAGGGTGAATCCAAGGTCCATGAGATGGTTTACGACCACGTCCACTTGCTCTTGAAATACCCTTACCTCCGCCCGATGGTTTGCAGAGTTCTTCTTTGGCCGTCGGTACCTGGACTTCCTCCAGAGGGCTATGTCGTCCGCGTAGGCAGTGACTATGGTGTCATGTCTCACCCCCTCTCCCACCCCCGCTAGTAGCAGGGTGAAGAGTAGGGGGGCGACGACGGAGCCCTGGGGGACCCCCATGTCGATTTTGGCTTGCGAACTGATGATCCCTTTCCACCGAACGGCAATTGTTCTGCCGGCGAGAAACGACTTCACGAAGTTGAAGATTGCCGGGGAGACCCCTATGGACTTCAGCTTCAATAGGAGCTTTGTGTGCCAAACGGTGTCAAAAGCCTTGGAGATGTCCAGGAAACAAGTGTGAAGAATTCTTCTCTGCCTTCGGGCTCTCCGGATGTGTTCGGCGAGCTTCACGACGTGATCCGTTACGCTTCTACCCCTCCTGAACCCTGCTTGAAGCTTCGGGAGGCACTTGTTTGAGTCCACATGGTGGCTTAGGCGGTTCAGGATGATACGTTCGTAGACCTTTCCGACGTGGGAGGTGAGGGCCACGGGCCGGTGGTTTTCCACTAGGTTCCTCTGTTTTCCCGCCTTGGGAATGGGGACCACAATTGCATGTTTCCATGCCAGTGGTACCAAGCCTTCTCTCCAGCATTTGTTGTAGATCGCCAACAAGGATTGCTGGAGGGCGGGAGGGAGGTGTCGCAGAAGTGGGTACACAATTTTGTCTGCACCTGGGGATTTCTTGGTGGCCTTAATGGCCCTGAGAGCCCACTTCAGCTCGAAGAGCGAGAGGTCCGTGTGCTCCCCCTTGGGGGGGGAGAGGTCCACAAGGTCATCATGGGCTGCCCGGAAGTTGCGCTTCTCAGCGGGGAGGCTAGCTGAGGAGCTCGCGCTGGCAAAGTGGTGGAGGAGCCCCTCTGCCTTATCCTCGGCTGTGCGCAACACCCTCCCATCGGGAGCCTTGAGGTCATCATCGGGGGGGGGGGGCTGTAGTGACTCTTAATTTCCTTGAACCTCTTCCATGCTTCGGTGAGGTCCAGCTTGTCCTTCTTGACGTTTTTCCAGTAGTCCAGTTTTGCTTGAGCAATGGTCTTCTTGCACAGAGCTTTGGTCTGTTTCATTGCGATATGGGCGGACTCCGAGCCCTCCCTCCTGTACCGCTGATAGGCCAGTTTTTTCTTTTCAACAGCCTCCTTGCAGTTCTCCGTCCACCATGGATGGCCGCGTCTTCCGTGCTTACCGCCAGTCACTGGGATGGCTAGCCGGGCCGCCTCGAGCACAATGTCCGTGAAGAGGGTGTTTAATTCCTCTATCGGGCGGGTGAGCTCGAGTTTGAGGTGGGCGTCGGCTAGGTGGGCTTGAAAGGTCGTCCAGTCCGCTTTTCCCAGGTTGAAAGTTGCTTGAGATGGCGGGGGGTGGGTAGTGGGGGTGAGGTGTAAGGTGACGGTGATGGGGAGGTGGTCGGAGGACAAAGGGTCGTCCTGGACCGCCCATTCCGTAATCCCCGCAATGTTTGGGGATGCGAAAGAGAGATCTAAGGCTGAGGTACCATGTTCTGGGCAGTCAGGTAGCCTAGTGTGTCTCCCATCGTTAAGAAGGACGATGTCAGCCGCGTCTAGTTGGGAGCATAATTCTGGTGAGGAGCGGGGGTATCCGTCCTCCCAAAGGGCGTCCCTTCTGTTGAAGTCACCTACCACGATCCAATTGTCCGGGAGGGTTCCCAGCCACTCGAATTTAAGCGACGTGGTTGGGTTGTAAAAGTTGAGTATGTGTACTGACCGGCCATCTTGTAAAGAAACGGAGGATACCACCCCGTAGCCTTCTTCTAGGGGGGAGGCTGGAAGTGACCCAGCACGGGCGGCCAGTCCTATGGAGACGTACGTGGCGGTTCGAACCTTGCCGGAGTCGTCGGTTGCGAAGAAGGGAGGGTAGTGATACCCTGGCAGGGTTGGCAACTGGTGGGGTGAGGTGTGGAGGGATTGTAGTGCAAGTACCTGATAGGAGCTTCCTGCAAGGTGCTGCACTAGGAGGTCTCGGGCGGTGTTAATCGCCCTGCAGTTCCATTGCATAATTTTAATTACCTCCATTATTTGTGATCTCTGAGATGGATTTTAGGATCACGAAGATCCCATCTAATAGCTTGGCTGCCTGTGGGTTGGACCGTGCCAGGTCCCGTTGTAGGGACTCAATGGTGGCCACGAGGTAATTCATGGTGCTGGCTGCGGGTGTGTCGTTGGGTGGGGGTGGGGAGGGTGACGAGGTGTGCTCGTGTGTGGACTCGCTGCTTTTTGTATGCTTAGTGGTGCTGTCCCCATCATCTAGGGGGATGCCCTCATCCTCTTCCCTGGGGTGGGTAGGCATTGTGGATGGTTCTGCCTCTTTGTTTTTAGTTTTGGAAGCCTTGGATTTCCTCTTCCTGGGTCTGAGTTTCTTTCTTTCCTCGGTGGTCTTGCCGACTTCGGTGGGAGATGAAACGTCCAAGGAGACGGTGGTTGGGGTGGGAAGCCTTAGATTTGCCTCCTTTTTCGGGGGTTTTGAATTCTTGGGGGGAGCAGCGAAGTCTCTCTCTTTCGCCCATTCATCCTTTAAACGGGATTCCCAACGTTCCCTGGCGATGACCAAAGCCTCTGCGAAGGGGGTGTAGCGCTGGTTTTTCACTTCATGCGCTATTTTCCGGATGGCTACTTCCGGACAGTTGGGGTACGCTGCAGAGTGTTTGCCACAGCAGTTGACGCAGAATAGTTGACTTTCCTTACAGTCTTGCGTGGCGTGACCCTTACCACATCGAGCACACCGGGGAGCCTTGCGTCGACACTCCTTCCTGGTATGCCCCAGTAGCTGGCACCTGGTGCATCTACGTACGGGGGCGACATAGGGAACCACCTGGTGAAGGGTGTACCCAAGTTTCACTGTGGAGGGGAGGATGTTCGTTTGGAAGGCTACTCTCACTGACCCGGTTGCAACGCCATCTCTTGTAGTGAGACGCTGGACTGAATATACGGGTAGTTCCTGGGCCTCCAAGTCTGCCTTAAGAAGCTTCTCTGCATTGTCGTCGATGGGGACACCTTTCACAACTCCCACTACGATGGTTCTGGGTATTCTGGTCATGATCTTCATGGGTGGCTGCCGGACTGATTTCAGGGTCGCCGTCCGTAGGAGCTGGCCCTGCTGCTTCTCCGATGTACAGCTGATAAGCCATTCTCCGGATGGTGTTCGGCGGATGCCATCAACAGGTCCTACTGCATCCTTTACAAGCTGTGCCTGTCGCCAGGATCCCATCTTGAGGAATTGGGAAGGGTCCTCAGTAGGCTTGATGAGGACCGGATATTTGGTGGGGCCCGGGTCGAGGCGGGGCTTCTGAGGACGTTGACGACGGTTGTTGACAACTCGCCATTCTCCCTGTCCAGAGGAAGCGGTGACGGTCGCGTACGAATGACGTGCCGGTCCTCTCCCCTCTCCGTCGACGTTGTTGGTAGCGTCCGTAGCTGAGGGGAGGGTAGGGGGCTGGTCGGCTATTGGGCCGTCCGGCTGTGGATGGTGTTCCATAGGTGGGGAGGACTCTTCTTCCATACTTTGTGGTAGATCCCAGTATGCTTGTGACCTTGCGTCAGAGGCAGCTCCTCGTGGGCGCTTACTGCGGTGGAGAGTGCCCTGGAGTCCAGGTTCTTCATCTTCTTCGCTGTCGGAAAAAATGCTCTTTGTACTCGGTAGTACTTCCATGGCCGCCATGATGCACACACGATTGAAAAATCGGAATATGTTCTTCGGTTACAAGAAGATAGAGTACAGGTATAAATGAGGTAGTGAGGGGAACAGAAATGGGAACGGGGAAAAGTTTTTGGGGGGGGGGGCACTCAGGTTGCTCTTGATGTGGTTGGGTCAAGGATGAACAATTTGTGGTATTTTGTCCGACCACCCTTGACATTAATTTATTGACTGCTATCCTCGTAATGCAATCTGGGGGGCACTGAGCTTTTGGCGTGTTGAAGTAAGGAAAATGTCTGATTAAGGAAGATTCCACAATTTTCCTACGAAAGCTACAATGGGATTTGAATATGATAGTGGCATTATCCCAATCCATTCTATGGTCTTCTTGGCTGGCATGAAGGTACACGGCGGAGTTGACATGTCCATATTTAATGAAGTTTTTGTGTTTCTTTATTCTTGTGGACAAATCCCTACCAGTTTGGCCCCAATAGACGTCATCACAGTCTTTGCAAGGCAATTTATGTACCTCAGAGTTGTAATCCACGTTATTCCTCCGATGTGCATTTACTACCCTTCTGAAAATACTATATGGGTAATTGTAAATAATTCTAATTTGATTGTTAGGTAGTAGTTTTGAGACCGAGTTAATGGATTCATTATATGGCAATAGGTTTCTGTAACTCCATTTGAATTTCTCGCTGGAGTTACTTGATTTATGACAATTATATTTAGCTTTGTATAGGGCTTTCTTCAAAAACTATTCCGGATAACCTACATTTGAGAGTTGTTTGCTAATAAATTCAAATTAATTTTCCAAAAAATGTGGAATCCAAATTCTAAGGGCTCTTAGATATAAGCCCGATACAACACTAAAATTGATGTTATCAGGATGGGAATACTATGTGGCAGTATTCTTTTCCCCCACCATAGGGTTCAGCGAAAAAAAGAAAATAAATATTCAGAGAAATGGCACAGGACAGTAACAAGAGTGGGGGAGGCAACATAACGGAGGGAGAGTCGCAGTATTATAAAGTATCATCATTTCTTTACGAATAGAGATTTCCTCTATCACAGACAAAATGCTGTGTGACTCTGATCCATAGGGGCGCCCCATAGAGACCCTAAAGTATCAGCTGCATACTATACGATAATATGCAGCCCAGACGGGTGTTGTTTATATTTATAGGCAGAAAGACCAGATAGCTCGAGATCTAAAATTCATTGCATGTATCATAAAATAAATATGATCGTTTTTGAATACGTAATTGGGTTAGACGTCTAAAAAAAAAAAAAAACCCACAATGATCTATGAACTGCTGCTTGACACATCACCTGAAAAAATGTATTGAAATATATGGAAGTAAACATAACAACAGATGCATGCGGTTTATAGAAATACACTTGAACTAAATGTAGAAACGAGAAAAGATTTTGAAATGGTTCACAATGTCGAAGAGAAACTGTATTCTGACCTCTGAAAAAGAAAACAAAATCTATGACTTATGTTCACTTCAGAATTAAAAAAGATTCAAACAATATATGCGTGTATATATGTTTATTCATATATCTATCTATCTATCTGTCTATCTATCTATCTATATATATGTATATATATATATATATATATATATATATATATATATATATATATATATATATATGTGTGCGTGTATATATATATATATATATATATATATATATATATATATGAGAGAGTGATAGGTGGGGAAGGGTAAACGAAGATGGGCTAAGAATACATTTATTGTTCTTACGTTTCGGTTATTATAACCTTCCTCAGAGAACTTGTTACAGAACATCTTGGTCACAACATTTATACCCGTAGTGGGGGAACTTGTGAAGCTTCGAGTGTCAGGTTTTTTTTAGCGCATTTATTATTAAGAGACTGGCTGCTTTAGATAGGCATATAAATCCTTCTCTGTCGTTATTATTTTCTTTGACATTTATATGTGCAGCTTCAACTGTCTTTCTCATCTTCTTTTTTAATCCTTTGTGTAAAATTTCAACTTTACTCCATTCGGGAAGGTTGTTGCATATTTCGAGGTGGCGGACCAGGGAGTTGGACGTTCTGTGTGCTTTTAAATCATTCCTATGTTCGTTTATCCTCTTCTCGATTCCTCGACCTGACTCACCTATATAAGCCGAGGGGCAGCCACTACATGGAATGCGGTAGATCACACTGAGGTCGTTGTTGTCATTAGTGTGGTTTTTAAACATTTTACCTATTTTATTACATGATACCTTGGCGATGTTTATGCCACCTTTCAGTAAATATCTATCAATAATTTCGGTTTTATCAGAATTAGGTACAGTAATGAAATGCGGTGTGACTAGGTTTGTTGTTGCTGTATGGTCATTTGATCCGGACGCTTGGTCGTTTGGTCCGCTGGTTTGGGCGTTCGATTTATTGTGGATTTTTCTAGCTTTGCCTTCTGTTTTGGTTATCAGGCCCCCTGGATATTTTAATTCTTTAAAAGTTTTTCTGATAAAAGACAACTCGTTTTCAAGGAGTTCACTGCTGCATATACGGTAGGCTCGAAGAAAGAAGCCTATAAGGACACCAGTTTTAGTTCTTTTACTGTGGGCTGAGAAAAAGTGAACAAAGTCGTCTTTATTAGTAGGCTTTCTGTACACTGAAAACCTAAGATGATTAGAGCCTCTGTGTATTAGTGTATCCCTCGCAATGGGAAGCCCACTTTCGGCTATTCTTGCTTGTCTGTTTATGGAGGTAATGGAAAATGATAAATATATTAACATCATGGGTAGAGGTACCACTTGGCTGAGATACGTGGATGATATACTCGTAATAACACCAAAAGACACCAACATTGAAAACAAAATGAGAAGGCTTAACGCAGTTCATGAAGACATCCAGTTCACAGTTGAAGAAGAGAAAGACTGCAAACTCCCCTTTTTAGATACACTAATACACAGAGGCTCTAATCATCTTAGGTTTTCAGTGTACAGAAAGCCTACTAATAAAGACGACTTTGTTCACTTTTTCTCAGCCCACAGTAAAAGAACTAAAACTGGTGTCCTTATAGGCTTCTTTCTTCGAGCCTACCGTATATGCAGCAGTGAACTCCTTGAAAACGAGTTGTCTTTTATCAGAAAAACTTTTAAAGAATTAAAATATCCAGGGGGCCTGATAACCAAAACAGAAGGCAAAGCTAGAAAAATCCACAATAAATCGAACGCCCAAACCAGCGGACCAAACGACCAAGCGTCCGGATCAAATGACCATACAGCAACAACAAACCTAGTCACACCGCATTTCATTACTGTACCTAATTCTGATAAAACCGAAATTATTGATAGATATTTACTGAAAGGTGGCATAAACATCGCCAAGGTATCATGTAATAAAATAGGTAAAATGTTTAAAAACCACACTAATGACAACAACAACCTCAGTGTGATCTACCGCATTCCATGTAGTGGCTGCCCCTCGGCTTATATAGGTGAGTCAGGTCGAGGAATCGAGAAGAGGATAAACGAACATAGGAATGATTTAAAAGCACACAGAACGTCCAACTCCCTGGTCCGCCACCTCGAAATATGCAACAACCTTCCCGAATGGAGTAAAGTTGAAATTTTACACAAAGGATTAAAAAAGAAGATGAGAAAGACAGTTGAAGCTGCACATATAAATGTCAAAGAAAATAATAACGACAGAGAAGGATTTATATGCCTATCTAAAGCAGCCAGTCGCCACCTCGAAATATGCAACAACCTTCCCGAATGGAGTAAAGTTGAAATTTTACACAAAGGATTAAAAAAGAAGATGAGAAAGACAGTTGAAGCTGCACATATAAATGTCAAAGAAAATAATAACGACAGAGAAGGATTTATATGCCTATCTAAAGCAGCCAGTCTCTTAATAATAAATGCGCTAAAAAAAACCTGACACTCGAAGCTTCACAAGTTCCCCCACTACGGGTATAAATGTTGTGACCAAGATGTTCTGTAACAAGTTCTCTGAGGAAGGTTATAATAACCGAAACGTAAGAACAATAAATGTATTCTTAGCCCATCTTCGTTTACCCTTCCCCACCTATCACTCTCTCATTTGTCTTAAACAATTTATCAATATATATATATATATATATATATATATATATATATATATATATATATATTTAAGATTATTTCAGACAAATGAGAGAGAATGTGGGTGGGGAAGGGCAAACGAAGATGTGTTAGGAATAGAGTTTATTGCCCTAACGTTGCGACCAACTTGGTCCTCTGAAGAAGACCAAGTTGGTCGCAACGTTAGGGCAATAAACTCTATTCCTAACACATCTTCGTTTGCCCTTCCCCACCCACATTCTCTCTCATATATATATATATATATATATATATATATATATATATATATATATATATTTATAATGTGTGTGTGCGTATATACATATATGTAGCAGAAAACTACTCGGGAAACAAATACACCATGATCCAAACGTTTTTGTCTATTCAGACATTTTCAAGGAATACAGAATGTCTGAATAGACGAAAACGTTGTATCATAGTGTCTTATTTCCCGAGTGGTTTTCTGCGAAATATTACATTCACGCGTTTTAGTGAATTGTATATATGAATGTGTGTATATATATATATATATATATATATATATATACATATATATATATATAAATATATATATACATATAAATATATATATATATATATATATATATATATATATATATATATATATATGTGTGTGTGTGTGTGTGTGTGTGTGTGTACGACACTGAATGGGTCCCAGTGACAGAGATACATTTTTATCAACCACAGTGCACTTTAATTCTAAGCCATCAACATCGGAAGAACCGTAGAGGCACATTCAGAAATTGAAACTTGGTACGCCCGAGGACTCAAACCAAGGCCAGTACGTGAACAGTGCTTGTAGTGACTTGACCAGTACACCTTCTGAAGTTTTATGGTAGCTGGCTCTAGCCTTGCTAAGGACTTGATCTAGGAACCAGGACGGGTATGTCAACCTCAAAAGTTGCCTTTTGATGAAGTCAATCTCCTGGTCCAAGAATCTAGAACTACAAATTCTAAAAGCTCTCAGAAAAGGGCCGGAGGCAACACTCTTCTTGACTTTGTCGGGATGGATACTGAAAAAATGGAGATAACTACCTGAATGGGTCGGTTTCCTATAAACTGTGAGAAACAAATCTCCATCAATCCTTCTAATTAAGATATGAAGGAAAGGGATCTGTTGGGTTGCTTCCCATTCGGTTTTTAATTTAATGTTTGGGGATAATTGGTTGAAATTGTCCAGAAATACCTCGAACGCACCCCATCTATCATTCCACGTTGAGAAAATGTCATCAACGCAACGTATCCAAATCATCTCAGACGGTTAGATGGGGGTAACAGAGTACATTCAAAGTACTCCATGTACAAGTTGGCCCAAATAGGAGATGAATTAGAACCTATGCTGCAACCGAATTTCTGTCTAAAGAATTGATCCTGGAAAGAAAATACATTGAAAGAAACAGAAAGGCGAACTAAATAAGTTATTTGTTTTATTTTATTCTATTCTATTTTTTGGCCGGAAGGGGAAAATTTTCCTGAAACGGTTGCAATCTGGATTGCAAAAATGTAAAAACGTCCTCAACATTGCTGTTAGTAAAGAGAGAAGTTATGTCAAGACTGAGTAGCTTTGTATCCTGTATTTTGACATTTTTAATTCTGGAAATGAAATCTAAGGAGTTTTTAATGTGAGATTTGGAGAAGTGGCCAACAAAAGGTAAATAGCCTAAGGTCTGAGAGCCATTTGGAAACTTTACCCGTACAGTAGCCTCGATTAAAAATGATAGGCTTCAAAGGAATATCTGGTTTATGAACCTTCGGAAGACCATAAATGTAGGTAGTTTGGGATTTGTGACCTTCAAATTATTAATGCAATTATCCACTGAAATCTTGCAAATTTGTTTGTTAAATTTAGCGGTTGAGGTTCTAAGGAGTTTTTATTGAGCTTTTCGTAGATATTCGAGTCATTTAACAAATTATAGGCTTTCTTAACATAATCCGAAAGTTCTAAAATAAGAACTTGGCCTTCTTTGTCTGCTTTGGTAATAATGATGTTATATAAATCCTTCAAAGCTGACAACGAAACCCGATGTCTTTTTGGTAAGCCACAATCACTATTGAAACACTCAGAAATACCATTAAGCAAAAAACCTTGGAAGCAATAAGATCTTTATCATAATTATTGTTGGTCAAGAATTTGTCAAAACCTACCAAATAGTCTAATTTATGGTGTTTCTCTGGTGTGAGTGCAAAGTTAAGCCCAAGGTTCAAAACTTCTAACTGTGCCCTAGTAAGATCGACAGAGGAGAGATTAATAATACTTGCTGTGAGGGCAAATTTAGACCAAACACTGTTATTACATAACCGGCGAAGTTTCCGGTTGAGGTTGGCCTTGTGTAAATCATTGATGTAAAATGCTTTCCAAAGGGCTTGGGCACAAAGAAAGGTGAAGGTTGAATTGTTGGGGTAAAATATTTTCTTCGGGCAAGTCAAGTAGAACGAAGAAGATCGGTCTAACAAAAAGGCACTGATGTAAGAAGGAAAGCTCTAGCCTAGGGAGGTGCGCGTAAGAAACCTGAACGTGTTTGGGCACACTTGTTCAGCCAGGCAATCTGATTTTTTTTTTCCTCTTTTTGCTGGCGATGAGTGACGATTATTTTATTCTGAAACCTTGTGTGAGTCATAGATGGCGGCTGAAGAGGAGGTGATGAGGAGGAGATGTCTCCATTGTGGGTGTAAAATCACTTGGACAAAATGTAGTGGCACATTTGTAAAAATAATCACGAAGAACCCACTGTCGGAATAAAAGGAAACTTAGAATAACTTCTATATTTCGGCTAATAGCTAAAGCCCTCTTCAGGGAAAATACAGATTACAAGAAATAAATACAATTGAAATGTAAGTGGAAGGGGAACTGGCATGGCTAAAAACAAGGCATTCCGTCGTGCAGGGTGAAGTCAGAAGGGAGAGGATATGTGAGATTTATTTTTCACATTTTATAGGTAACAATTCAGACAAAGTCAAGAAGAGTGTTGCCTCCGGCCCTTTTCTGAGAGCTTTTAGGATTTGTAGTTCTAGATTCCTGGACCAGGATATTGACCTCATCGGAAGGCAACTTTTGAAGTTGGCATACCCGTCCTGGTTCCTGGATCAAGTCCTTAGCAAGGCTAGAGCCAGCTATCATAAAATTTCAGTTCCCACCATACAACTCTCTTTCAAGGATGTTTTAAAAATCCCCTGTTGTAACTCCATCAATCCTTCTTTTAATCTAATTCCTAACAATTGTCTCAGTTGCTTACCATTACCCTAATACTGTACACAAACAAATTGTTAATGTCCATCAAAGGTTAAAGGGAGCTAAGGCTCCAGGAGTTTATAGACTACCTTGTAAAGATTGTGATTTGGTGTACTTTGGCCAAACCGGCAGGGATCTTACCACCAGGTTAACGAAGCACAAAATTTCCATTATGTATAACCAGGAAAATTCCCCTGTGTTCCAACGCGTCAGCACCAAAAATCATAGTCTTGACTGGGACAAGGCCAAATTTTTTTAAGTCCCAATGTAGCTTCAGGAGAAAAACTGTTGAATCCGCCTTAATAGAAGACTGTCTGAACTTGAACATCTCCAAAGGTCAATGGTCCACGAACATAATCTCACGGCTAGCAGTGGGCCATTTAATTAAAAATCTTTACCATCTTGTCCCCGCTTCCCCCACCAATCCTGACCCCGCTTCCCTTCTGACCTCACACCTCTACCTACATATCCCCTCCTTTCTGACTCCACCCTGCGCGACGGAATGCCTTGTTTTTAGCTATGCCAGTTCCCCTCCCACTTACATCTTAATTGTATTTATGTCTCTGTCATTTCTTGTAACCTGTAGTTTCCTGAAGAAGGCTATAGCTATTAGCCGAAATATAGAAGTTATACTTTCTTCTAAGTTTCCTTTCATTCCAACAATATATATATATGTGCACCCACCTACACACCCACACCCCATATATATAAATATATATGTATGTATATATATATATATATATATATATATATATATATATATATATATATATGTGTGTGTGTGTGTGTGTGTGTGTAAAAATATATACACACACACACACACACACACACACACACACACACACACACACACACACACACACACACACACACACACACACATATATATATATATATATATATATATATATATATATATATATATATATATAAATATTCATAGCTAAATAACTACAAATATTCTGTATATTCCTTGTTTAGCCACCATCTTTATTATTAACCTTCAATTGTACAGTCACACCAAGCTTACGATCTGTTTCCGACCACCGGCGACCAGGTGGGCACCGTTCAGTTGCAGGTAGTCTTTAGAAGTCGCTGGTAGTCGGTAATAAGATAGATAAATAGATAGATCGATAGATAGATAGATAGATATGCATCAGAACACACACTGAATAGTCCCCAGTACATAGATTTTCATCTTATCAACCACATTAACGTTTCCCAGTTAAATTCCTTGCAAAGGTTTTGTATCGCCGACCGATTGCTTGATTTTCGGCAGAAGGTGGTCGGAAACAGGTCGTAAGCTTGGTGTGACTGGGGCTTGAGGGAATCATTTTGTGTTACTGAAATATAAATACGTTAGGATAATCAAGCGGTTTATCAACTACGGATTAGCTATGTTTAAACCCCTGAAGTTTGATTACACCCCCTCAGGTCATTATTAAGAGCACTGTAAAGTTCTCTGGTATTATCCACGATGAGATCACTCAAAAACCTCACCCTACTGAAAAAGCTTAATGACTGACGAGATACACTAAACCCAATATCAAACATTCTCAGTAGATCCTTTGAAATCATCTAAAAATA
>NC_134783.1:1872500-1877500 GCF_046742065.1 Oratosquilla oratoria
ATCAGATAAAGACCCGTGTTTCCCCCTCCACCTTTCCCATAATACATATATATATATATATGTATATACATATATATAATTATATATATATATATGTATATACATATATATAATTATATATATATACATATATATATATATATATATAATTCCAACTGTCGCCCCCGGATTCGAAGCAAGGCTAGCGTGATTACGATGCCGACACTCTACCACGCGAGCCTTGGTTCGAATCCGGGAACGACAGTTGGAATTATTTGATTGACTACACTGTCACTAGTGATTCTATTCAGATATATATATATATATATATATGTATAAATATATATATATATATATATGTATAAATATATATATATATATATATATATATATATATATATTCATCATTTGTTTATTCATTTGTCTACTTACGAATCTATATGTTGATTTATATTTATTCCTTTACTGTTTTATTTATTCATTTATCTATAGAATTATCTATTTATTTATTTATTTATTTGTTTATTTATTTACTTATTTATTTTTATGATGACAGTTTCCTGCGATCTCGCTGCCAGAGAAAACTTGTTTCCGTTTCCACTTCTTTCTCTCCCAGGAGTTACTTTTCCTTAGGCCTATTTCACATTAGTAGTTTGAACCCCGTTTGGTGCTGCATATTCAAAGAAAAAATGCGTGGTTGTATGTGAACGCCTCCATTAGATTACATTGTAATTGACTTAGATTGGTTTGAACCATGGCGGTTGAAACTGCTAGTGTGAACAGGGCCTAAATTTGCCATCGCATTACAAAGGCTGTCCATGTACTATATATAGAGTACAGGTAATAATTTTAGGTTGCAGCCAAGCGCTTCCCTTCGGAAACTCCTCACTAAGCTTCTGAAGTGTCTCACCCCTCTCCTTCTTGTGTTTTTCGAGAGCTCTTTAAGAAAATTTGGCTTCAACTTCTGCTTTCGTCCGGTACAAAAGGGAATGAAAGGAGAAGAATAAAAAAACAGTAATGCGTTCATGTTGCTGTACTCCACCCGTCTACCTAATTGATCTAATTACCTCTAACTCCCGCCTTTCTAACATCCAGGCTTCTACCACGGTAACTGGATTAACATTTACGTGTCCCCTCTACTTCGTCGTGCACTGCAGTTCGGTTTAAACTAGTCTATCTAAACCTTCTTCTTAAGCCTCTCTGTCTTTGTTATAATTTCACGGTAAAATAAGACTTATTAGATCTGCATTACTTTAGTGTTTAAAACCTTTTTGAGTTTTGTAAAAAAGAAACAAAGTCTGATTACTGCTCAACCATCTTATACCTCTGCCTTTGTTGTCATCTTACGGTACCATAAATCTAACAAAGCCTATCCTTTGTATTTTCTAGAATTTCTAAGACATTCTTCATCATCGTACAGATATTTGAAAATAGTGCTAATCTCTAGGTTGAGAACATTTCAAATGATTGTATGAAAAGAAAAAAAAAGTAGAAATACCCAAGTACCGGAAGGCCCTTTCTTCCATTTAGGCATATTTTTGAAAGGTATTTCTTACTTCAGAATGCTGGAGACTTCCAACTTTTAGAGATTTCCAACAGAGAGATTACTATCACCCATCAATTCTCGGGTAGAACAGATCTCCATAATACAAACTGTTCTTACAATATCAAGCAAGAATTCTTTATATATATATATATATATATATATATATTTTTTTTTTTTTTTTCAACCACAATAACTTTTTACTTTTAATTCCATGTCATCACGAACGAGACTGACTGTGCGCTCGTCGGAGACATATACGGAAACTGATACGAAGTGAAGCTATGGGCTCGAACCTCAGCTCAGACGTATCAAAGTAACAGTGACTAACCACTGCGCCATCAAGAGAGAAATAAGTTGAGTACAATTTCTTATATTTGTATGCTCGAGCTACATACATATACACGAATTTTGTAATCAACCCATCCCCGCTATGATGGTACAATGATAGTATGTGCGCGTGGGAAAGTGTTATAAACACACACTGAGTGGTCCCCAGTGCAGATATTAATCTTTTTTCAACCACATTAACTTTTTTACTTTTAATTCCATGTCATCACGAACGAGACTGACAGTGCGCTCGTCGGAGACATATACGGAAACTGATACGAAGTGAAGCCAATTTAATACTCACTTCCAGTCTACTGCCCCTTTCTCCCCTTGTACATCTCATCAACTTACATTTGCCCACATTTATCTTCAACTTCCTTCTTTCGCACACCTTTCCAAGCTCTGTCACTAACTTTCTCAATATCTCCTCTAATCCTGCTACAAGCGCAGTGTCGTCAGCAAACAACAACTGGCTTACTTCCATTTTTTCTCCATTTTCTTTAACCATCTCCAATACCTGACCCACTACCCTTGCATTCACCACTCGCACCACCCCATCAATGTATAAATTGAACAGCCAGGGCGACATAACACATCTCTGACGAAGTCCCACCTTTACCTCAAACCACTCACTCACTCCATTTCTAATCCTAACACAGGCTCTACTACTCTCGTAAAAACTCTTGACTGGTCTCAACAGCTTTCCTCCTATCCCATATATCTACAATACCTCCCACAATGCCTTCCTGTCTACCCTGTCATATCCACTTCCTCCAGAAACTCTCCCTTAATACTCACTTTCAGCCTGCTGCCCCTCTCTCCCCTTGTACATGTCATCACCTTACGTTTACCCACATTTGTCTTTAACTTCTTTCTTTAGTATACCTTCCCAAACTCTGTCACTAATTTCCTCAGTCCCTCCTCTGATCCTGCTACAAGTGCAGTGTAGTCAGCAAACAACAACTGGCTTATATTCCACTTTTCTCCATTTTCTTCAACTATCTCCAATCCCTGACCCACTACCCTTGTATTCACCTCTCGCACCACCCCCATCCATGTATAGCTTGAACAGTCAGGGCGACATAACACATCCCTGGCGAAGTACCACCTTTACCTCAAACCACTCACTCTTTCCATTTCTAATCCTAACACAGGCTCTACTACTCTCGTAAAAATCCTTGAATGCTCTTGACAGCTTTACTCCTATCCCATATATTTGCAATACCTCCCACAGTGCTTTCCTATTCACTCTGTCATAAGTCTTTTCCAGATCCATAAAAGGCCAAAAAATGTCCTTGCTTTTTCATATGGCTTTCTCACATATCTGTCTTACCACAAAAATCTGATCTACACATACCCTACCTGTCCTAAAACCACACTATTCCTCACAAATCACTTCCTCTGTCCCTCTCCTAATCCTCTCAATCAAGACCCTGCCATATGTTTTCACAACTACAATTAACAAGCTGATCCCTCTGGAACTACTACACTCACAGTTGTCCCCTTTTCCTTTGTAAAGTGGAACTCTACAGGCACCCCTCTAGTCCATTCAATCCTAGCGTCTTACCTGCTCTCATCGTCTTAACATCTGACTTCACTTCATCTTTCCTTATTTCTCCCCCATTTTCATCACTCATCACGGTCATTTTGTTAGCATTTCCCATTGTAACTACCTTTCCCTCCCTATCCTCCTTCACATTTAGCAATTCTCTAAAATACTCTGCCCACCTTCCTCTCACTGCCTTCTCTTTCATCAACTTGTCTCCATCTGCATCTTTTATTGTTATTTCCTTGATAGTCATTTATTATTATATATCTGTCAATTTATTATTATTTACTATATACCTGTTAGTTTATTATTTAACTTTACCTATCTATTTATTTACTTATTTGGATATATATATATATATACATATATATATATATATATATATATATATATATATATATGGACATACATATATATATACATATATATATATATATATATATATGTATATATGTATATATAATATATATATATATATATATATATGTATATATATATAATATGTGAATTTGTGGAGAAAAGTTACACGTATCAATATAACTCAGTGGAAAAGGTAACACAAATAAAATGTTAAGGAAGTAAGAAAAAAGAATCAATTTTAGGAAGGAGACGCCCTTTGGAAATTAAATATCTTTGGCCGTAAGGGAACAATTGAACTAACCTTTCATTATCTTTGAACTCGAGTATATTACCGCTAGCGAAAAGATAAAATAAAAATAATTTGGTAAAATTACACAATCATTTTACATTTACATGCTTTCTCCTTACAAAGACTATCATATTTTGTGGCAACATTAATTTCATAAATATAAATAATATCTATGAACACATACAATGGTTTGCTTAATCACAGTAATTTTTGTCACATAATGCCAATCGTGTTAAGGGGACACAACAGTAGTGGCGTGTTACCAAACCATACCCCTTTAACCCTTAACCCTAGCCAAAATAATTCTTTATTTATTTATTTATTTTTTATTTGTTTATTTATTTATTATTATTATTATTATGAAATATTGTTATCTAAGTACCTGGAATGATACGGTATCAGAATATATATGGTTATGGGGATCCATCTCCAAAATCCTTGGAGAAGTTCGTGAACAAATAAACAAACAGACAGACAGACAGACAAAAGCTACTACTTTATTATAGTAGATGTATGTATACATACATACATATATATAAAAGTGGTGTTGTAATCGACAGCATTATGGTAGTTGTTAATCTTCTTATGATTATTTTCAAGCTTTCTTACAAGGATTCGGCCATTTGGGCGGTGGGAATAAACCAGATCACCAAAGTAATTCATTTGATTTTCAATGTTTTGTCTATAAAGAGACCTTCATGAAAATCTGGAACATATGAATTATCTGCATACAGAAAAAGAACTTGGGAGGTTACATTGGTATAAAACATAGCAAAAAATCACCAATAAAAAATAGACATAAATAAACCAAATCGTAAACCAATACAGAAAAAAGTATGCTGATTCTTCTTTCATTTTTTAAGGAGGATCTCCAGGCTCTTGAGCAGGAATACGTTAATTCAGACTTTAACCGGATTTAAAACTGAAGACCTTAGAGGCTCTGAACTTGA
>NC_134783.1:1882500-1885000 GCF_046742065.1 Oratosquilla oratoria
AAAAACATGTTGCCGAAGCCGAGGCAACTACAAGCCAAGTTCAGCTGGAAGGATCTTCTTCCTCTGCAGAGTCACGTGAAAACTCGTCGACATCTGCGGATTCAGATAACGGACAGAAGAAAACAACTCCACAAACGAAGCGGTTTCGACCTAACAATGTCTGGACCCCAGAGCTTACAGCAGCCCTAGATCGGACAGGGACAACGGATAGCAATGCTCTGTTTGTGGTAGCTGAAACCGCCAGAAGTCTGGGACATGATCCTGACGAGCTCAATATCAGCCGCTCCAGCGTCAAGAGCCATAGAGAAAAGCAACGTCAGCAACAATGGACGGACCTGCACAACGCATTCAAAGCCGAAGGCAAAATATGCATTGTGCATTGGGATAGCAAGTTATTGCCGTCTCTCCTCTGTTCAACCACATCCGTTGACCGCCTTCCAGTTTTGATAACGGCTGTCTCCACTGGAGAAACACAACTTCTTGGTGTACCAAAACTGACATCAGGAACGGGCGAGAATCAAGCTGCAGCAGTTTATGAACTGTTACAGGAATGGTGTTTGGATGAAAAGGTTGCAGGCTTCTGCTTTGATACAACTGCATCGAACACGGGACGTCGAGCAGGAGCGTGCATTCTTCTAGAACAGAGACTCCGTCGCACAGTCCTTAATTTGGCATACCGCCATCACATTTACGAAATAATTCTTGATGCAGTATTCTCTACATGCTCTGGAGCTTCCTCGGGTCCCGATGCCCAACTCTTTCGTCGGTTCCAAAAGAATTGGGGCTCCCTTGACAAGTCCAACTATCAAACTGGAAAAGACTTGGAGGTGCTGCAACCTAACAGGGATCGGATCATGAAGTTAGCGGAATCCAAGCTGGCACAGGGCAATCACCGAGATGATTACCTGGAATTCTTGGAGTTAACGATTGTCTGCCTTGGAGGGAATCTTCCTAGTTTCAATTTCAAGAAACCCGGAGCTTTCCATCATGCTAGATGGATGGCAAAAGTCTTGTACTGTCTCAAGATTTGGATGTTCCGAGGACAACTCAAAGATCTTACCCAACGGGAGGAGTCCTGTGTTCGTGATGTGACCATTTTCTCCATCCTGATTCATGTGGAAGCCTGGTTTTCTGCCCCTGATGCCGCAGTTGCTCCTCGAACAGATTTGGAGATGCTGAAGAAACTACACTCTTACCACAATGACCGTGTTGGAAGAGCGGCCAGAAACAAACTGCAACAGCATCTGTGGTATGTGTCAGTGGAGCTTGTTGCACTGTCACTGTTCGATGAAGCTGTTTCAGCACCGAAAAAGTGGACCATAATGTCGGCCATGATCCCAGCAGAATCAGATGAAAGCGATGAGGATGATGACGAAGACGAAGATCCCCCAAAGCGAGTCGAATTGAAAAGTTCCATGATTCCACCACTTGAATGTCTTGCAACTCGCAAGTCAGTCCGTTTCCTGAAACACATCGACATCAACGGTGATTTTCTTAATGCAGACCCTGAAGACTGGGAAGAGAATGCATCATTCAAAGAAGGATCTGAAGAAAGTAAAAACTCTTCCAGTGATCAACGATGTGGCTGAGCGAGGGGTCAAACTCATTGAGGAGTTCAACGGCCGTCACACAACAAAAGAAGAGCAACCCCAGTTCCGTCTGGGTGTTGTCTCGCAACAACGTAAAATGTTCCCCACATCGTCAAAGTCCTTATTAGCATTTGGACTACATTGAGTGCCTGGCAAGCATGATACCCCCGTCTATGAGCGGATAATACCCAGTGGTCTGACGAACCCTAAGGGGGGATCCAGGGTCCTGCTGGATAGGGACCTTGAGCCACCCCTAAATATTATTTGATTGGCTTCAAACTTTGAACACACTGTTTTCTACATAAATGTAACCAGAATCGGGCCAGGGACCAAAGAAATTCCTACTTTTATTTTTCACCTCTATGGCAGTGGACCACCCTAATACATATACATATACACATACATATACATATATATGTACATATAAATATCTATACACACACACACACATATATATATATATATATATATATATATATATACATAATATATATATTATGCCTGTGTTTTCTATATCTTTGAATTTATGCTTCAGTTTTTTGGCTCCCTCCTTTGGAAGGGAAAACCTTTGAGACGTTTGTGTGTGTGTGTAGATGTATATATATATATATATATATATTGGTGAAGCGTGGCAGGAGATTCTCTCTGAGACATATTCTGTTAAAAACAACAGCAAAAGAATTATTAATTAGTTTTTTCCGTGAGCTCTCAAGCTTGCGAAAAGTAGATTTTTGGTAGGGGAAAGGGAGTAAATCAAATTTCCAAAATTCATAGGAAACACAAAAGTACAGTACACAATACAAGAAATACAGCAAAAAACAAAATACAAGCACAACAAAATAGTTATCAAGACGTTTCGCAGATCATTCTGCATCCTCAGTTGAAGTGAAAAGAAAGGGAAAGGGAGCATA
>NC_134783.1:1892500-1900000 GCF_046742065.1 Oratosquilla oratoria
AGTCGAAGGATGACCTTGCAACATTTTCTCTATTATATGTCAGTGGGTAACTTTTTTTTTTTTTTTTGTGTTAGGTGCCTTTCTGGGTGTCTGCTCACATCTTTTTTATCCAAGCTCGATATAGAACGAGAGATCACCTGAAAGCATACTTTGTCATTGTACTCCACAGTAAACAGATTAGGCCATACTACGATTTTCTATGAACAAACAATCTTCTCATTTCTCAGATTCCGTGATACACAATTACAACCCATGTCAGTACTTCACCTGAGAACAATAATTACTACTCCGGAACTCCATGTAAAGTATATAAATGAATATGTGCACCTCTAGCTTATGCCCTTCTTTGAGAAAGGAAAAAAAATCGTTTTTGTAAGACTGCAAAAAATAACGTCTGTGAGTTTCACTATGCAAACAAATTTCTGAATGTGTTATATATATATATATATATATATATATATATACATATATATATATGAATATATATATATATGTATATATATATAGATACACATATATATGTATATGTATATATATATATACACACACACACATACTATATATATATACATATATATACATATATATATGTATATATATATACAGTATATATATATATATATACATATATATATCATATATATATATATATGTATATATATATATATATATATATATATATATATATATGTACATACATACATACATACATACATACATAAATACATACATATACCAAAGGCTTTTTCCCCCTTACTCGGGATGGTAGTCAAAAAGAAAAAGGCATAGAAATCACTCCCACCCATTTCATTTCCTATATATTCCCCTCCCCTCCACCCTCCTCCCTCACTCCTATCTTGGCACCTCCTGGATGACGGGTCATCCCTGCATCCTGTCCACTGCCCTGGATCAGAAGCAGTGTCGCAAGACACAGCACATCCACAGCAAGGCCGCTTCATAAATTCGGCTACCCCCCTCTCCGTCCCATCATGTAGGAAAGGAGAAGACAGGGGAAATCCCTTTGTGCTGCGTCAAATTTCTTCTCATACATAATTCCTCACCACCCATCCCCCACCTACTCCCCCTCATGCATCACAGCCTCATCTATACACAACCCTTCTCCATTCACTCCTATCTTCTGTCTTCACCCCATCCATCCATCTCATCCTAGGACGCCCCCTCATATTCACTCCTTCCACCTCCGCCTTCCACACTTCTTTTACTAATCTTTCTTCACTCATTCTTTCCATGTGTCCAAACCATCCTAATACTCTTTCATCAACCCTATCTCCCAACTCCCTTTCCACCCCTGTTCTCCTCCTCACCTCCTAATTTCTCAATCTATCTAGCCTAGTATCCCCTATTATACTTCTCAGACATTTCATCTCAAACACATTCAAACTCCTTCTCTCTTCCTCTCTCATGTTCCATGTCTCTGCCCCGTACATTGCTGTTGGCACAATCACTCCTTCATATAACCTCCTCTTAGCATCCATTCCCAGATGTCTATTTCTCATTACACTTTTTAATCCACCAAGGCATTTACTCGCTTCTCTCAATCTACATTCTACTTCCACCCCCCACTCCTCCCTTTCCTGTCACATTCGCACCCAATTATCTGAAACTATCCACTTCCCCCAGTTTCTCACCCTTAATGCTCACTTCCAGCCTACTGTCACTCTCTCCCCTTGTACATCTCATCACATTACTTTTGCCCACATTTATCTTCAGCTTCCTGTCACACACCTTCTCAAACTCTGTCACTAACATCCTCAATCCCTCCTCTGATCCTGTTACAAGCGCAGTGTCGTCAGGAAACAACAGCTGGCTCACTTCCCTCATTTCTCCATTTTCTTTAATTATCTCCAACCCCTGACCCTCTATCCTTGCATTCACCTCTCGCACCGCCCCATCCAAGTAAAGATAGAACAGCCAGGGCGACATAACACACCCCTGACGAAAAGAAGAGAAGAAAAAAAATATATATATATATATATATATATGTATATATATATATATATGTATATATACATTTGTATATACATATTTATATATATATATACATATACATATATATATACATATATATATACATACATATATATATATATATATATATATATATATATATATATATTACTATCTCTTTACTTTTAACTTTCGTGTTGAACATTACTTTCGTTTTACTTATATTTATTTTTAACCCTACTCTGAGATTTTCCTTATTTAGATCACTCAGTTTGAATGTGTTTGAGATGAGGTGTCTGAGAAGTATGATGGGGGTTACTAGGCTGGATAGAGTGAGAAATGAGGAGGTGAGGAGGAGAACAGGGGTGAAAAAGGATTTGGGAGATAGGGTTGATGAAAGAATATTAGGATGGTTTGGACACATGGAAAGAATGAGTGAAGAAAGACTAGTAAAAGAGGTATGGAAGGCAGATGTGGAGGGAGTGAACATGAGGGGACGTCCTAGGATGAGGTGGATGGATGGGGTGAAGGGGGCTTTGGGGAAGAGGGGAATGTCTGTTGAGGAAGGAAGGGAGAGGACGGAAGACAGAGGTGAGTGGAGAATGGTTGTATATGGATGATGTTGTGACTGCATGAGGAGGAATGGGCGGGGGGGTGGGGGGTGGGGGGTGGGGTAGTATGTGTGAGTAAATTTGACGCAGCCCGAAGGGATTTCTCCCCGTCCTCGCCTTATATGCAAAGGGGGACGGAGAGGGGGGGTCGCCGATTAAATGAAGCGGCCTTGCTGTGGATGTACTGTGTCTTGCGACACTGCTTCTGACCCAGGGCGGTGGGCAGGGTGCAGGGATGACCCGTCATCCAGGAGGTGCTCAGATGAGAGGAAGGGTGGGAGGGGTGTGGAGTGTATTTAGGGATGAAATGGGTGGGAGTGTTTTTATGCCTTTCCCTTTTTGGCTACCTCCCTTGGAAGGGGGAAAAAGCCTTGGTATATGTATGTAGATCACTCAGAATATCTTGGAAGTTTCCTGTTTTTTCTGAAATAAGAATTATGTCATCCGCAAGTCTAAGGTGGTTCAAATATTCACCATTAATCTTTAATTCTTTCTTTTCCCAATTGAATCTTCTGGAAATATCTTCCAAGCAAGCAGTAAATACTTTGAATGAAATTGTATCGCCTTACCGTACTCCATTCTTGATCTTGATCTTTTCTGTATCTATATGTAGTCGAATTATAGCGGTATCTTTCGCATAAATATTTTCTAAAACTCATACGATCTGTTCGTTTGCACCCTGCTTGCGTAGCGAGTTTAGTATTACTATTTGTTTTACCGAGTCAAAGGCCTTCTCGTAGTCTACAAAAGCTAAACAGAGAGGTATATTGTATTCTGTCGTTTTCTCGATTAGTTGGTTTATCACCTGCAAATGGTTTAGAGTCTAATATACGCTCCTTAAGCCTCTCTCTTCTCTCTGTTGGTTTCCATCTAAAACTTGACTTAGCCTAATTGTAAGGATCTTGGAGAATACTTTATATAGATTTGATAGCAAGCTAATTGATTGATATTTACTAAGGTCCTTCTGGTCTCCTTTTTTATGAAGCAAAATTACTATAGTATTGCATCACGCATCAGGAACGCTTTCTTGACGTGAGCACTGGGTGTACAACTGAGCTAATTTGATATGAACTAATTTACCTGCGTCTTTCAACAGATCTATCGATATACCATCTTCCCCAGGTGCTTTTCCTTATTTCATATTTTTTAGAGCAAATTCTACGTCCTCCTTTGAAATCTCTGGTACACTATTAACGTCTACACTTGAATTTACTGACTCAACTATTGTCTTCGACGAGTAAAGCTCTTGGTAAAGTTCTTCTATTCTTTTTACCATTTTGTCACTGCATTTAATGATTTCTCCATTTCTATCTTTCAAACATATCATTTGCTGTCTTCCTAAAGCGTGTCTGCGCTCGGTCACTTTAATACTTTTACCTTTCCGAATAGCTTCCTCTATTTTTTCCATGTTTCTCTCTTTTTTTTTCTCTAATCTCTGCCTTTTGTTGATAAGCTTGTTTAGTTCTACTCTTTCTATTTCGTCTTTCCTGCTTCTAATCTGCATAGTCCTTCTTCTTTTAATTAGGTCATTTGTAGCTTTGGAGTATTTGTTTTCTCTAATGTTTGTTGTACTTCCTACTTTCTCTGCCGAGTCCCTAATGATATTCACTAAATTCAAATTAATATCTTCCTCTGTGTCCTCGTTAGTTCTTAGAGCTTTGAATCTATTTTTAAATTCTAACTGAATTTTTTTTCTTATTATCCTTAACCTTTGCAAGGCTGATTTTCTTTCTTAAAATTAGTTTATTTCTCTCGACTCTGAAATTGAATTTAGCTGTGCAACCTACCATCCTATGGTCACTACCTATGTTGACTTTACTTATCACCGTAACATTGGTAATGCTTTTGCTCTCATCTAATATGAAGTCTATTTCGTTCCTTGTTGTTCCATTTGGACTTCTCTACCTTAGCGCTTTTGGAAGAAAGTGTTTATTATCCTCATGTTGTAGTTTTCTGCAAAATTGACTAACATCTCGACTCTGTCATTTCTTTCTCCTACTCCAAAATTCCCAATGTACGTCTCATCTCCCATATTCTTCCCGACTTTAGCATTAAAGTCTTCTATTACCAACGTGTACTTACTTTTTTCTTGATCCATTACCTAACTTAAATCATCATAGAACGACTCAATTTCATCGTTTGAACTCTGTGAAGTTGGTGCATAAACCTGAACTATTTTTAGAGTATATCTTTTACACAGCCTAATAACAATCCAAGCCACCCTGTCTGAAAAACTACTGAATTTGACTACGTTACCAGCAACCTCTCGGTTTATCAAAAATCCTACTCCACTAGATCTTTTTTTTTTTTTTCCTCACCTGTATTTTAGAACAGGTGATGATCATCTTGTAATTTTATCAGCTTTTCTTCCACTCTTCGGACTTCGCTCAATCCTATTTGTCCCACTTGATGTTGTCTAGTTCTTCCATTAAACTCTCCAGCCTGTGACCTTCTGAGAGACTTCTTACGCTGTAAGTATAAATCTTCATTTTCTTCATGTTGTTTAATGTCCAAGACTTGGTTCTGCTTGGACAGTCCTTACTCACATTCGATGGCACACTGCCCGTAAGCACATGAGGCAATGTGGTTGTACCTTTAGGTGACGATGATCCAACAAGAACGCCCGATTTTGTTTTGGTTGTGCTGTTCATGGTTGCTATGAAGGGTGTTTTTGTCAGTAATCTCACCTCCGTGTCAACTGGTTTCTGGTGAGATATTTCTCTGGTGTCACCTTATTCATTATATTCGGTGAACCCCTATATCTATAGGGTGTCCAATAGTCCACGCCATCATTATGACGGTACCCAATATATCTATGAGGAATCTCCTTGTTCGCCATCAGGGACGTACCAGTTAACAGTAAGTCCTGCGGCTGTGTGTGTGAGCTGCTCTTTGTCTGATCTTTCTTACAAAACCTGTTCGATATGGGTGACCCTGCAGAGATTT
The DNA here is from genome assembly GCF_046742065.1 of Oratosquilla oratoria. Lineage (NCBI taxonomy): Eukaryota > Metazoa > Arthropoda > Malacostraca > Stomatopoda > Squillidae > Oratosquilla > Oratosquilla oratoria. Next base: position 1,898,026 of record NC_134783.1, read on the forward strand.
TCTCTCCATCGACTTAACTTTTGTAGTCATTAAGATTCTCAAGCCTATCCACCACGTCAAGATGTCAACTCTCGGATACAATATATATATATATATATATATATATATATATATATATATATATATATATATTACACAAACACACACACACACACACACACACACACACACACACACACACACACACACACACACACACACACACTATATATATATATATATATATATATATATATATATATATATACGTGTGTGTGTGTGTGTGTGTGTGTGTGTGTGTGTGTGTGTGTGTGTGTGTGTGTGTGTGTGTGTGTGTGTGTGTGTGTGTGTGTGTGTGTGTGTGTGTGTGTGTGTGTGTGTGTGTGTGTGTGTGTGTGTGTGTGTGTGTGTGTGTGTGTGTGTGTGTGTGTGTGTGTGTGTGTGTGTGTGTGTGTGTGTGTGTGTGTGTGTGTGTGTGTACCAAAGGCTTTTTCCCCCTTAAAGGGAGGTAGCCCCCCCAAAAAAAAGGATAAAAACCATTCCCACCCATTCCATCCCTAAATGCACTCCATTCCCCTCCACCCTCTACCCTCCCTCTTATCTTGGCACCTCCTGGATGACGGGTCATCCCTGTATCTTGTCCACTTCCCTGGGTCAGAGGCAGTGTCGCAAGACACAGCACATTCACATTAAATCGGCGACCCCCTCCCCCTCCGTCCACTCATGCAGAAAGGGAGAAGACGGAGAGAAATCCCTTCGGGCTGCGTCAAATTTTTCTCACACTTACTACCTCACCCCCCCCCATCCCTCCACCCATTCCACCTCATGCATCACAACATCATCCATATGCAACCACTCTCCATTCACCCCTGTCTTCTGTCCTCTCCCGTCCTTCCTCAAAGCACTTTTCACCCCATTCATCCATCTCACCCTAGGTCTCCCCCGCATGTTCACTTCCTCCACATCTGCCTTCAATACCCCTTTTACTAGTTTTACCACTTCCACCCCTTGCATCCATCTTTCTTCTCACAAACATACTACCGATCTCTTCCCTTTTACTCTAATCTGAGCCACATTCACGCACATTAAAAGACCCAAACCTTGGGGTGCTGGTGGGAAAACTCCTAGACCCTCTTATGCCTTTACTTTTTTGTAGGAATGTCCCCTGTGGGGCTACAGGGAGAAGGATGCCTGGTCCCAATCCTCGCCCCGTTTTTCTCGCCTCTTACGATCCAAGTGGAAATACTTGGTGGCAGTATTCTTCCACCCTACCACAGGGTAGGCAAAACAAGGAAATGAAATTCAGAGAAATGGTACAGGACAGCAACAAGGGGTTGGGGGACAGAATAACGGAGGGACAGTAGCAGTATAATAAAAGTGGCTTGACAAAGAAACTGAAAAAAGTATTGCTAAAAAGAGACAGGCTTATAATAAATATAAGTACTCAAGTGCATCTAATGACTATGAAAGTTATGTATCAATACAGAGAGATTTAAAAAAAGACAATAAAAAGAAAAGAAAACGACAATACGAAATAAATATCGCTGATAAATCCAAAGACAATCCCAAAGAATTCTATAGTTACATTAGAGATACAAAGATTGTTAGGAATTACATTGATCCACTATCATCTGCTAACGGTCAACTTGAATATTCAAATGAAGGAATATGTAATATTTTAAACAATTATTTTAGCTCGGTATTCGTAAAGGAAACACCTCAAAGTGAACTCCAAACTGAAACCTGTGAAAAGTCTAGGGTAAACTTACTACGGTAAATATAATAAAAGAAAAAATTAAAAGGTGTATAGATAAACTCAAACTTAATAAAACACTAGGGCCTGACGGTTGGCATCCAAGAATCTTAAAGGAAATAAAAATGAGATTGTTGTTCCATTAGAAATTATTTTCAAGAAATCCATCATATCCGGAGATGTCCCAAGAGAATGGAAGCCAGCTAACGTTACTCCCATATTCAAAAAAGGTGACAAAAAGAA
>NC_134783.1:1905000-1912500 GCF_046742065.1 Oratosquilla oratoria
TACAATTAGATAATTCAAATCTAGCATTCCTTGAAGTGCTTCTAACTCTTAGCTCAGATCCTCTGTTTCTGTCATCACTCCTAGAGTTCCTGTTTTGTCTCTGTTATTGCATTCTTATTTTCATGACATATGGACTAATTGCCTTATTTTCTATGTATCCTTATAAAAGATAATATATATCCCTCAAGTCCATTGTTTCTTTAAGATCACTGTATAGCTTTTCTGCAGTCATCTCATGACAATTATGTGCCAATAATTCAAATAATATTAACTTAGTAACCTGAGAAACATTTAACTTGTCACTAAATCTTTCTGTCCAATCTGAATCCTTGAACACATAAATAATGTCCTTAGACCATCTGTCTAAGTTTGGTAAATGTTTTTTTTTTTTATCATTCTAACCAAAGAGCTGATTTAACATGTTTTATAATAAAGAAAATTATAATCCTTATTCTTGTTTATATTTGCCAGAATTTACTATAAGCATATCCCTACCCTTCTGAGGATCTGCATTTTCTTTTAAATTCTCTATTTTTTTTTTATCATCTATTATGCTTTTTGTCACTATTAAGTTAATAAACCTATTTACACCTATGGTATTTTCTTCCCCCCGAAAACTTTGGAATGTTATTAAGTGAGGTGACAATCTCATGACGGAGAGTTTCCGTGGCCATACATTTAATTACTAATGTCGATTTGAATTGACTGCTTCCGTGTAGTCGCTCACACGTACGGCGTGTACGTCACTCGTAACACATCAGCCTCGTTTACTATCTTGTCCTTGTATTCGTCCCCTCGTTCACTAGCTCGTCCTCGTAGTAGTCCCTTCGTTCACTGGGTCGTCCTCGAAGTCGTTCCTCGTTCACTAGCGTGTAATGCATGGTTGCGTGCACTGTGTGGTTGCATACACTGCGTGGTTGCGTGCACTGTGTGATTTAGGTGTACTGCATGATTTGCGTGCCCCATGTGGTCCTGTATTATTGCTTCCAGTCCGTTCGATGAATTTGTTGCACCAGTCTCTTCTTTGAGCAGTAGTTGTCAGAGTTGAGCAGTAGCCGTCAGAGTTGAGCAGTAGTCGTCACTCAGTTGAGCAGTAGTCGTCACTCAGTTGAGCAGTAGTCGTCACTCAGTTGAGCAGTAGTCGTCACTCAGTTAAGCAGTAGTCGTCACTCAGTTGAGCAGTAGTCGTCACTCAGGTGAGGTCAGCTGAGTAGCTGCTTCAATTAGTGATATGACGAGTGGTTGTGTTACCGTGTTCAGCGCCGATGAGGTACAATTTCTATTTAATAGAATTGAACCCTTGGAGGATGCTGTAAAGTACCTTGAAGAGAAGAATCGAGTTCTCCGCTCAAAGGCCTAAAATACGGAAGACAAAACCAGCTATGAGCTTGGATGGAAAACGGCGGAAAACAAGATGCGGATTAGTGGAAAAAAGTCCTCACCAGCCTCGCTCGCTTGCAAGAACTCGTTTCAAGTTCTAGCGAATCTGCAGGAAGAAGAAGCAAATGAAACTCAAGAGAAGAAGGGAAGGGTAGACGCTGGATCCCTGCTCACAGGTAAGATTTTGGTTGTAGGAGACAGTCAAGTGAGGTACTTAGACAGGGCTTTCTGCGATAAAGATAGGAAACATAGGACGCAGGTGTGTTTCCCCGACGCGGGGATAGATGTTAGAGATAGGACTGAAGAGTTTTTAGTAGGGTAAGGTTAGGACCCAGTAGTTTGCTTAAGTGTCGGGGGGATGATATAAGTAAGTTAGGGAGTGAGGAATTGTTTGCACGGTTCCGGGATGCGCTAGACAAGATTAGAAATAGGGAAGGTGTTCCTGTTGTATGAAGAATCCTTCCGAGGCGTAGAGTTGGAGGCATGTGGCATTCCAGGGCTATTGCAATGAATTGTAGGCTGGCAAAACATTGTAATGCCAATGGAAGGGCATTTGTCGACAACTGGGACCGCTTTTACGGTAGGAGCCATCTATATACAAGGGACGGGGTGCACTTGTAGCCCAGAGGATTTCGTGTCCTTGCTGAATCCCTTGAGCGAGAAGTAGGCATCCTATTTTTTTTTTTTTGGGGGGGGGGTAGTTTACGTGGGAGTAGGGGGAGGAGTATCGGAATATAGTTTAGGCAATAGAGACAACTTACAGAGGGACTGTGAAAAGAATCACCAAAGCAAGTGGAAGGAAGATAAACTTAAAGTTTACTATGCAAATAGCAGAAGCATAATTAACAAAATTTATTTGCTGCGAGGTAAAGCATGCGTAGAGAACTTCGATGGTATACCTATTACTGAGTCCTGGATCAACATGGCTGATAAACATTTCCTTCAGGAAATCGAAATAGAGAGATATACATTTTTTCACAAGGATAGGGTTGGCAGGAGTGGGTGACCTGTAGCACTTTTCGTTGAAAATACAATAAACTGTATTATCAACAATTCGATTAAGGAATAGGACTGTACGGAATCCACTTGGGTAGAGATTATAGGCAAGAATAAGAAAGTCATTATTGGCATCTTGTACAGACCTCCTAGCCTCAGCATTGAGCAGACTTATCCCCTGATTCATGAAATTCACTGAGCGTCCCAGTACAAAAACGTTGTGTTCATGGGAGATTTTAATTATAGAAACATTGACTGGGAACCTTTAATAGGAGATCACAAAACAAAGAAATTCCTAGATGTGGCGCAGGATAATTTCCTAAAACAAGTGATTACCGATCCTACGAGAGGAGTAAATACTCTAGACTTAGTTTTAACTAATAATGAACACCTTATGAGTAACGTAAAAATGGGAGATAGTCTAGGCTCTAGCGATCATCAAGAAATAAAATTTAATATTATTTGGGAAGAATTAAAAAGTACGAATAACGTCCGAGTACCAGACTTCAGGAGAGCAAAAATTTGACAATATAAAAACCTATTTGAAATTGAATATGAAATGTCAAGCGGACGTTTCGGACATTGTCGAGTCTCGGTGCGTGACCAGAGGTCAGGTCATGACTAGAGGTCGGGCCACGGAGGGTAATGTACATACCTTAGGTCAGGTCATTTGGGGGCGAGGGCTCAACAGACAGGTCAGCGATTTAGATGAAATTCATAGCAATCTAACTAATTTAATTATTAATGCACAAAATATAATTATACCCCTGAAGTCAATACGGAAAACTAGTAATACTCTCAAATGGATGACGGATAGATTGAAACATAAGATCGGAATGAAAAGAGGACTTTACGTAAAAAAAAAAAAAAAAAAAAACGGGGAAACACACATTAGATCAAGATATAACGAAATGGCAAAGCTGGTTAAAAAAGAATACACGTACAGCGAAACGTAATTATGAAATTAAGGTTGCTAGTCAAGTAAGAGCTAACCCAAAGGGTTTCTTTCATCTCCATAGAAAAAAAAAATAAAGAAAGAATAGGACCAATTAAAAACGATGAAAATATCATGATAGAATCGGAGGAAAAAATGAGTGAGGAGTTTAACAATTATTTTCTATCGGTGTTTACCAATGAGAGGTTAGATAAAATATCTGACTGCGATCTGATTTTCAGAGGGGATGAAGAAAGTAGTCTATCTAACATCAGCATTAGTAAAGTAGAAGTAGTCAAGCAAAATCCCCGGGTCCAGACGAAAAAATTCCGAGAATGCTAAAGGAGTGTAAATTTTAAATCTGCGACCATTTAACTGAAATATTTAATAAATCAATAGACACTGGTTTTGTGGAGGCAAGCAAACGTTAATCCTGATTTTAAGAAGGGAGATAGATCGTCTATATGCAACTATAGACCAATCAGTTTGACATCGGGTATAGGAAAAATGCTTGAGTCAATAATAGTAAATAGACTCAGAGAACACATCGAAAGACATAATTTAATTCGTGATTCACAGCATTGTTTCTCCAAGGGTATGTCATGTGTGACTAATCTTCTATCCTTTTACACTAAAGTATATAAGGCGTCAAATAACAATGATAATTACAATATCATTTACCTTGAGCGTTCGATAAGGTGCCACACCAGAGACTACTAAATAAAATCAAAGCCCATGGCATAGGAAGAAAAGTGTTAGAATGGATTAGAGCTTGGATTAGCAACAGAAAACAGCGGATTACTATAAATGGAGTAAATTCTAGGTGGGCAATGTTACTAGTGGGGTCCCCCAGGGCTCGGTTTTGGGTCCCTTGTTGTTCATTATGTACATAAACGACTTAGACGACGGGATAAATAGTGATGTTAGTAAGTTTGCGGACGACACTAAAATAGGACGCCTAATTAGGTCAGGAGATGACACAGAGATTCTGCAGGATGATCTTAATGAATTGTTCACATGGTCGGTGAAATGGCAAATGAACTTCAATATCTCTAAGTGTAGCTTGGTGAACGTAGGGCTACATAACCCCAAAAATAGATACAGCTTAGATAACATATTTTAGAGAAAACTGAGTGCGAGAAAGACTTGGGAGTTCTAGTGTGTCCTGACTTTAAAACCAGGAAACAGTGCATTAACGCCAGGAATAAAGCTAACTGAGCATTAGGTTTCATTGCTAGGACGGTAACGAATAGAAGTGCAGAAGTAATTATTAAGCTCTACCTAGCCATAGTTAGACCCATCCTTGACTATGCCGTACAGTTTTGGTCTCCGTCCTACAGAATGGATATCAATTCACTAGATTGAATGACCAAAATGATACATGGACTCAGAAATTTCCCTTGCGAAGAGAGGCTTAGGCACCTTAATTTACACTCTCTGGAAAGACGCAGAATGCGGGGTGATCTGATAGAGGTATTCAAGTGGATCAAAGGCTATAACAAGGGTGAAGCAAACAAGGTCATCATATTAAAACAACAGGGCAGGACTTACAGTAATGGTTATAGACTGGACAAATTTAGATTTAAAAAGGAAATAGGCAAGAATTGGTTTACTAATAAGTTGGTGGACGAATGGAATAAACTTAGTAACCATGTAGTAAGCGCTGAAACTATCAGTTGTTTTAAGAAACGATTAGACAACTTTATGGATGGGGATGACAGGTGGTGATGGATACGGAGACGCCTAGTGTAGGCCTTATGGTCTCTTGTAGTCTTATGTTTTTATCTTTAGTAGCGTTAAGTTTTATCCCACCGCTGACACCACTTTCAACCTCCTCTTCATTTTCTCCCACCTTTCACCACTGTCTTTGTTTCCACTGTTTTGTTAGTCAATTACAAATTTAGTCGCTAGGCCCTGTTGCCTCCAATCATCCACTGTTAAAGTTCTTTTCCTTCTGATACAATTTTCCGTATTGATGAAATCTTCCTTTTCTTCCATTTTCTTTATATAACATGCTTCTCTGAAATACACTCTATGAATTCCCCCCCGAGAACACGCATGTTAGGTCTTAGATAAGCTTTACAGTGACAAAGTGATTTCTTTAGGCCAATGATCTTAAACTTTATATTTGAGATCCTCCCCAAAGAGCGTGATCTTACAATCGTGAACCAATTGAATTTGCTTCTCCTGCACCCTTCCCTCTATTCAGATTCGTTGTTATACGTCTATATGCAATATTGTTTACTTGAGCAATCTCGAATCTCTGTATATCTCACTTAGTTTACAAGTTCTTAGTCAGCAATGGATACAGACTTCCGGCCATTGTTTATCAACATAATAAGGAGAGCAAGCTAATGCAACTCCTCACCTACGAACTGTGTTTATAAATACATAACCCATGAAAATACAACCCTCGCCATCTACCCCTGTTTCTATCAACTTACCTACTAGCCTCTTACAGTTATCCATGTTTTTGATGCGTGAGGGATATACTTCAAAATCGCAAATGTTTGTACCAACTGTGAGATGGAGGGGTGCGTTGGTAATCAAAATACAAGAGTGACCTTTCTTTGACTGAAAGGAGGGAAATTGTATTGACACGGCAATTTTCTGACATACAGATCACATCGGTGTCTGGGACTTGAAAATATTGTAGATCCATCTTTGTATGCTCACGAAGGAACAGTGTCTTTGGATTGATGAGCATTGCGTGAGTGCATTTGAGTGTAGATAATACTTCCGAGACTGGGGAGGATTTGATGTTGAATTCCTCTATGAGGGGCAAGAAAATTTTCTCAGTCGATGAAATACCAACGGTTTTTAATGGGTTTTTAGTTTAGCTGAGTTGGATATGCGGGATGAGTTTGTACTTCTGTTACGTTTGGAATGCATATCCACAGCTGTTAGTAAAGTGGAATAGGTAGAGTCCTGGGGAGCGTTTGGAGTGGTTGAATACTGGGAACTCTGTTGTATGGAGGTGGTGGAACAATCAGTACTAGCGGCTGGTGCATCCTCGTGTGATGAATTGGAGTGAATTTGAAGGGAGGGAGTACAGGTAACTGACGAGGAGTCTTGGTCTGCTTGTGCCTGCTCGGTCACGTGAACCTGATTTACGTTATGAGGAGTTGTTGATGGCGATACAGGTAGGAAATTGTTTGCATAAATGATACCATGCTATACAGGGTAAATAACTATATCATGTTGCTTCATCGTTTTAAGCCAATGAGGATATCAGCGGAAAAAGAATGTCGGCTACGTAGACGGTAACTGGAAAGGGGGTGTATGTGGAGGGGCACTGATCTTTGAAGATAATGTCTAGGGAGAATTTACCAACGATTGGGAATGGTATACAATCTGCATATGAAAGAATAATATCTGGAGGTTCTAGGGTGGTGACTCTTGCGTTCCATGCGGAATTTATTAAAGCTATAAATGGACATTATGTTAACGGAAGATCCAGTGTCGAAAAATATGGTCACTTTCATGTTACTAGAAGTTGCATTGAGTGCCAATGAAGGGGAGGACATGTCTAGGGTATCCAAGGTATATACAAGTAGGGCTGATGAGGCAACTTTTGGGTATGGAGTAAGTTGAGTTGAGTCGCGCTGAGTCTTAGTAGCCAGGAGTCATAATAGAGATATGCAACGTGAGTGTCTTGAGGGAGAATGATCTGGGGAGTTTTGTCTATGTTGCCTTTTTGATAACAGCACAGGATAATGATCACTGGTGTGGTAACATGTTCCGTTGTAATCGCAGTGGCGGTTTAGTTGTGAAGGTTGTCTTTGGTAACATTCGTTCGCAAGGTGTCCTGGTTTGTACCAGTACCTACAAACCAGTTGTGTTCTTGATGAAGAGCGTTGGCGTGAGCGATGTCGAGTGCGAGATGTATGTCTTGACCTAGTGTTATGTGTTGGTGGGTCTGATGGGTACTAACTGGATCTGGATCTGAGTGATTGCTTTTATCAGTGCCAGATAATTTACTTGAGAATTCGCCTAGTGTGGTACCTGGTGTGAATGGGCACCAGTTTTCTGGAGTGTATCTGGTTGCAACTGGGATAGTAGTTGAAAGTGTGTCATGATTGAGACTACGTGTTCTAATGAAACTTCATCGTCTGAGACCCAATCAGGTTTTTTGAGGCTCTCAGTTCACTTTTAAAGGTTAAAACAAATTTGACAGCTTTCTCTTCGGT
>NC_134783.1:1920000-1927500 GCF_046742065.1 Oratosquilla oratoria
ATGGTCACCGAATCTCATTTAAGACATTGACAGACTGGAAAAAGTACAACGGCGAGCCACAAAACTGATTCCAGATATCAAAAATAAATCATACGAAAATCGACTAAAACACATGAATCTGTTTTCCCTAAAAAAGCGTTGACTCAGAGGTGACTTGATACAGGTCTTTAAAATTATGAAGGGAATTGACAACATCAAAAGTGACCAAATATTCACATTGAATGAGAATCAGACAAGAAACAATGGTCTCAAACTGTCCGGAAATAGATTCAATTTGGAAGTAGGTAGAAACAACTTTGCCAACCGTGTAGTTAATGAATGGAATAAACCTCCTGCACAGGTAGTGCAATGTAGTTCAGTTCGAAGCTTTAAGAATCATTTAGATAAACACCTAAGCAAGATGCTGTAATGATTATAATTTATTTTATATTATTTGTTTTTGTTTTGTTATCATTTGTCTGTCTGATTTTCATTTATTATTAGTCATATGTTAATTTATTATTATTTACTATTTACCTGTTTGTTTATTAGTTAACTATACCTATGCATTTATTTATCTATTTTATTTGTTATATACATTATTATAGTTTTTATTAATTATTTTATTATTATTATGATTTTTTTCGCATCCGACCTAGATATGGACCAAAAGGTCTCCTGTCGGCATGCTCCGCCTTTTTAATCCTTTGTAATCCTTTGTTCCACTCCCTGTTCTTTTCCAAAATCATTTCTAATGTAAAAATCATATCCACTGTGCTTCTTTGTGGTCTAAAACCATGCTGCCATTCCCCAAATCTTTCCTCTAAAGCCATTCTCAGTCTTCTCTCTATGACTCTCTCTTATACTTTGCCCACATGCGATAGCAACGATATGCCTCTGTAATTATTGCAATTTGTACGGTCATCTTTTTTTTAAATTGGGCATACGACCGCTTTACTCCAGTCATCTGGTATTTCAGCATTTTTCCACGCGACATTCATAATTCTGATCAACCAGTTCGCACCCAATTCACCCATTGCTTTAATGAATTCTATATGTATCTCATCCTCACCACATGCTTTTCCATTTTTCATTCTGTGGATAGGCACCTGAACCTCCGCAACTGTAATTTCATCATTTTCACCTTCTAAGAACTCCATCTGATTTTCTTCCTGCATTTCCATATTTTCTTGTCCAGCATTGAGTAGGTTCTCAAAATAATTTTTCCATCTTTCTGTAATTTGATTTGTTTCCACCAACATCACTCCATTTTCATCCTTTACTACATAGGCACCTTCGTTTTTCTCTTTTCTATAGTTTCTTGCCATATTATGGAGCAGCTTTCTTGTTCCGTCCATATCCTCTCTCAAATCATTACCAATTTTCTGTCAGACTTCTGCTTTTGATTCTTTTTTAACTCTATTACACTTATCCCGTGCTTCTACATAGTTTTCTCTGTTTTCAGATGCTCTGTACTTCATCCATTTTCTGAATTTTTTCATTTTTTCTTTAACTGCATCCGCCATCTCCTCTGTCCACCAGGGCGTTTTTTTTTTTCCACATACTTCATTTCAACCACCTCCTCTGTCACTTCCTTAACTACTGTTTTCATCTGCTCCCATTCCTCATTTATATTTTCTCCTGTTTGCAGGTTTGTCACCTTTCCTCTGATTTTTTCTTTAAAACTTTCTTTTTTTCGGGATTCTTTAAGTCCTCCACCTTGAATCTCCTCCTTATTTTCCTTGGCACAACTCTCCACTTTCTCGCATTTATTTTTGCAACCACCAGTCTATGATCTGAGTCTAGTGACACTGATGGTACAGCTTTAACATCACGAAAGATCTTTTTGTTATTTGTAATGACAAGCTCAATTTGGGATTTGTCATTATAGCTTTGTAGGTTGTCGTTCCATCGATACCAAGTCCATTGGTGACTTGGTCTATGTTTATAGAAAGTGTTCATAATTGACAGATTATTCATAGTACAAAAGTCAATTACTCTTTCACCCTCACGATTTCGATTCCCTATTCCATGCGCTCCTATTATATTTTCTACACCTCCACGATCACTTCCAACATGACCATTCACATCTCCAATGACTACCATGTTTTCTGCATTACCTCTTTGATCGTATACTTCTTGTAGTTTCACATAGAATTCTTCCTTTTCTTCTGCTGTTCTTCCCTGCTGAGGAGCATAAACTTGTACAAATGTTATTCTAATGTCTTTTAATTTCACAGTCACTTTAATTATTCTTTCATTTACAAAAACAACATCCTCAACATAGTCCGCAATCCTTGGTGTCATCATTATCGCCACTCCATGCATTCTTTCATTTGGCATTCCGCTCCATATCAGTTGATAGTTGTCATGTATTGTTTTTCTGCCTTTTCCCTCTCTCCTTGTTTCACACATTCCTAAAATATCTATTTTCCTATCTTTCATGATGGCAATAATCTCTTCTTCTTTATCTTTCAAAGTGCAGACGTTTAATGTTCCAATTCCAAGTTTCTTATCCCTTTTTGATCACCGGGCCGTCAACTGCTTAATCCATAGGGTCCGAGGCTCACTTTGCGTGTCTTGAGCAGTTAAATGAGTCTTAGTGGGCTGCTAGCCCTATCCTAAGTCTTTTGGGATCACTAATTAGTAACTTCCATATGACTATCGCTCTCCGTACGGATTACAGGGTATCCTAGACATACCCGGGCAGTCATTTTGGTCGCTCGAGCCGCTGCACATCTTCAAGGTTACATGATCCCTTGTCCTGGTAGATCTAGACTCCAGAACCGCAGCGGTCTAGAAACCTAACATTATATACAGGACAAATATATCAACTATTGACTTATTCAATTCAGTATAAGTTAATATAAACGTTTATAGTGAAATAAGAAACTATTTTTGAGGCACTGTTATGCTTTGAAATGCCAACTTTAGCCAGACTTAACAGGTATTATTGTATGAGGTTAGTGGACACCAGGGTTGGCGATTTTTTATATCTTTTAAAAAATAAAAATAAAATAGATTTTTTTTTTAATTTAAATCAGATTTATTTGATTTCAATAGATTTTTGTTTAGATTTTAAATATTGCAGGATTGCTATCTGATATGCGATCTGATTGCTAAAGGACATTTTTAGCATATCAATACAAGGAGCAGTGTTATATAGACTTGCCACAGATATACAAGGAACGGTATAAGCCGTATGTGAGGACGGTATGCTCAGGTTCACTCGATTCTTCCAAGAGTTTTCTCATCTTGGTGACATTTGCTACATTGTCTGTCACAACACTTCCAATGTGACAACCAAAATCTTGTTCAGCTTTCTTGATCGAATTTAGTAAAAGTTATACAAGATATTCAGCAGTGTGAGGTTTCCCTGATGTCTCTATTGTGTCAACTAAATAAATCTGACCAGTGGATTTTGTTAGAGTGACACATATTTTGGGTTCATTATGGATGTTAGACCACCCATTAATTGAAAGACATACAGTTTCATTATTCAGGTCATCTGCACACTTTTTATATTCCTTTTCATACACAAGATCCAAGTACTTATCAGCAATATCTTTTCTGGATGGAGGAATATAACCTGGCCTCAGGTTCTGAACCATCTTGAGAAACTGAGGATACTGAACAAGACGAAATGGTGAATTTGTAGCAAATATCATTCTTGCAACTTCTTTGTCGAGATTTTCCTTTTGAGAGGCTGAAGTTTTTATGATAAACCTGTCCAGAGATGTTGATGACTTTCTTTTAGATGAAAATGATTTAGCAGAAGTGGCGCCTGTGGAGGAGTCTGATAGTGACCTTTTCAATGGTGGAGTCAGGTTTGCAGATAATTCAAATGGAACCAATGATGAAGGGATTGAAGCTGTTGATACAGATCCTGAAATGGAAACAGAATTTTTTTTAGCATATTGCATAATTTATAAATAAATAAATAAATGAATGAATACAGTATTATTTAGGCTACTTTTGAGAATAGTAGTTATTTTCTTAGATAATGATCATATTCACACAAGCCACTAAATTATTTGGAAATAATTAACAGGATATGAAATAGGTGGGCTTGGAATTCAGCCCGCACAGGATTCAGTCCACTTTTAGATTAATTAAAAATAATGGGTTAGTTAGGTTAGGTTAGGCTAAATCCCTTTGGGCTGAATCCCATGTGGGCTGAATTCCAATGGAACCTATGAAATGTATTACACAATGTTGAATGAAATGAATAACAATCATCTAGGCCCCAAAGTTGAGTGGATACAGTATATTATAGTGATATAGTCATTACCCAAATTTAGAAGTAATGAAGTTGAAGTATCATCTCTTTAGGCCTTCACATTTTATATTGCAAATGCTCTCCATTGTTCACCAAATTTATATAGTTGCGTTTGAAAAGGGAGAAATGCACACAATATAAGTAAAATTATTTACCTGGGTCATCAATTTCTTCTGTATGCAGTGGCTGACCTTGGCATTTATCTCTGTTAGATTTTAATCTTGACACAATGCCCTGTAGTTCCTGACTGTAGCCTTTGCATTTAGCTCGGTACCCTTTGCCAGAAGTTGTTGGTAGTTTTTCAAAATAATTCCAGACAGTATCATCTTTTCTGCCTGAAGGAACCACTCTGCCAGGTCCAGCAGACATCCTTCCTGGTTGATTCCAAAGCAGCAACTGATTCGGTGAGAAGACGCTTACCTAGAACAAGTTTCAACAAGAATCTTGTTGAAACTTGTTGTGGGCTGCACAGTGATATATACTACATGTAGGATTATACCATTCCTTATATACTTGCGGCAAGTCTATATAACACTACTCCTTATATTGATATGCTAAAAATGTCCTTTAGCAATCAGATCGCATATCAGAGAGCATACACACACACACACACACAACTCCCCATCCACGAGAGTGGGAGTAACGAATCGCAGCGTAGCAATACTGAAACTATTTCAGCCTTGGGCGGGATTCGAATCCGGACCACCGGAGCGGCATCCGGGAACTCTACCACCGTGCCATCGATGTGTGTGTGTGTGTGTGTGTGTGTGTGTGTGTGTGTGTGTGTGTGTGTGTGTGTGTGTGTGTGTGTGTGTGTGTGTGTGTGTGTGTGTGTGTGTGTGTGTGTGTGTGTGTGTGTGTGTGTGTGTGTGTGTGTGTGTGTGTGTGTGTGTGTGTGTGTGTGTGTGTGTGTGTGTGTGTGCGTCTATTTGTGTATGCATGTGTGTTTATGTGTATGTGTGTGTGTACCTCCATACATAGGTATACACTGATGTATATACTTTATTGTGGTGAACCCAAAATAATAGAATTGGTGAAGGTGGGTGCCAAATACTCCTTTACTTCCCCGTGGTACCTCCATGACTGTGGTTTGGACCCTTCAGCGGGAACCCCAATATTATTTTCACATTGCTGTCCATGTCTTGCCATCACTTCCTCCTTCTCTATATCTCCTGACAAGTTCCACCGCCTTCTCCGCCTCCTCTTACTCCTCCTCCTCCTCCTTCTCCCGTTACTTCTCTTCCCTTTCTCATCTTCCTTCTTTTTATTCTTTTCCTCCTGCTTCCTATCACAGTTCTCGTCATCGTCTATCTCCTCCTTCTCTTCTCGTTTTTACTCTTTCTCATCCATTTTTTTCCATTCTTTTCTTTCCTCCTCTTCTTCCTTCTCCTGGTCTTCCCTTCTTCAACCTCTTTCCCATTCTCTTTCGACTCCTTTTATTCCTGCTCCTTTCACTTCTCTTCCTACATTTGCTTTTGTCTTTTATCCTAATTCTCTCCTTTCATCTGTCCCTTCTCTTTCGTGTTCTTCTTGTTCCTCCCCCAATGTTTACTCTTCCCCTTCTTTCCCTGTTGACACCTTTTTCCTCCTCTTCACCTCCTTTCACCTTTGCCTTTCCATGATTTTTCGCGCCTTTTCCTAACATCCATGTTTTTGTATATCTTTGCCCTCCCTTCCTCCCCCTCCTCCTCCTTTTCCTCCTCCTTCCCTTCCCCCGTCTCCCTTAACCTAATTTTATTATTCACTCATCTCTTCGCGTTCCTTAGAAATCACGAATGCACTTTCGATGAATTCTCTCTATCTTAAATGATCCGCAGGGAAGATATATAGGCCTATTACCTATATATTGGCTCCCCTGGTTTCGGAGCCTTGCTTCTTTGTCGTTCGGATACTGCTTATTCATAACTGTGCTTGGGAAATTAAGAAGCTGAAATTGAAAACATGCATTTCAGGAGCCAGAGGTCATGGATAGCGTTGTTATTTTGTAAAATGTCTAAGAGAATCATTGTTGAAATGTCCAACGTACATATACACACACTGCATCACGTCACAACGAGACGGTGCTCTAACTCTGGAGGTCAAGGAAATCTGTATGTATGTAAGTGTGTGTATGTGTGGGATGTTTGTATTTTTGTATATATATATATATATATATATATATATGTGTGTGTGTGTGTGTGTGTGTGTGTGTGTGTGTGTGTGTGTGTGTGTGTGTGTGTGTGTGTGTGTGTGTGTGTGTGTGTGTGTGTGTGTGTGCGTGTGTATTCACTTGGTCTTTGGATCACGTGTTGGACTCGTGATCGACAGCTATTTCCCTCCTGGAAGAGAGCTCAGAGCTCGTAGGTCCGATCTATGGGTAATGCTATGACCTATGACCCAACTTTCCGCCCACGAGAGTTGGAGTAACACCCCTCCGCGCTGCGATACTGATATTATTTCAGCCCCGGGCGAGGGTCAAACCCGGACCTCCGTAGTGGCAGGCCAGAGCTCTAACCACAGCGCCATGAGAGGTGTGTGTGTGTGTGTGTGTGTGTGTGTGTGTGTGTATGCATGTATGTATATGTGTGATTGTGTGTGTGTATTTGTGTTTTTGTATATATATATACATGTATATATACATATATATATATATATATATATATATATATATATATATTGGTGTAGCCAGGTAGTATATTCTCTTGTAAACATACGTGGTTAAAGGCTAAAGAGGATTCACTGTTGATTATCTTATTGCGTGTAGCTTCGCTACAACGCACAATCTTTTTATCTTCAGATTTGACGTATCTTAGTTGTTGCCCTATTGTGGCCGACGTTTCGGAACTTCCTGGTTCCATCTTCTGGGCGATCTGAATTCTGAATTCTGAATTCCTAGGAAAGACTACCGCTTGCGCGGGGTCGGTTTCTGTGCAAGCGGGTAGTCTGTGCAAGCGGGTAGTAGGCGATCTGGTGTGCAGTGTCTGTGGATGTCGTATTTATACAATGGAGTTGGGATCATAAGGATTTCTGCAGGAAGGGGTCTCCTCTGATTGGTTGCCTAGGACCAATAGGGGATCCGGGTTACTGGAGGTCTGGGAGACCTTTCTCAGTGCATGTAGTGGTTCTGTCTGTGTTCAGTCTCTTCATGGATGTTAAGACGCGCAGGTCTTCGGTCTGGATGTTGATATTAGGATGGTTATCTTGTATGTATATGGCTTCCAGGAACAGTAGCCGTCGGGGATCCGATTCCTTGTCTATGATTG
>NC_134783.1:1950000-1955000 GCF_046742065.1 Oratosquilla oratoria
AGATAGAGATAGATAGAGGTAGAGAGAGGTATATATATATATATATATATATATATATATATATATATATATATAGAGAGAGAGAGAGAGAGAGAGAGAGAGAGAGAGAGAGAGAGAGAGAGAGAGAGAGAGACGAATAATAAAACTGTTACGGGAGCGATTAATGGATTATAAATTTTTTATTAGTTTCATAGTGGTAATTTGAATTTTGCACCCATTGGATAGCGACGATGTTTCATCAACTAGATTAAGCCTTCAGAGTTTCATATATCTATCTCTTTACCTTTTCAAATGACTCGAAGTCTTTAAGAAGTCTCGATCTGAGGTGGTTAGAACAGATTATTCTTTGACTGGGTATGGAGTGGTTTGCTCAACCACTGTGTCTTTCGAAAAGAAAGCCGAAGTCAGTAAGGAAAGTCTAGATCTCAGGTGGTTCAGAACCTCCAAAGACGTGCCTCTTCTGTCCCTTGCGCGCATTGATCTTCATCTGTACTCTTCGCCAGCGCCATCATTCCAGATTTAGATGTTCCCGTTATGTCAAGACGAGGCAAGGTTACTTATACGTGATGCTCCGCCCCCCCCCCTTTTTTTTTTTTTTTGTAGCCTTTGTCTTCTTTTGGCCTTTGTCACCTTCCACGTCTCATAGGCACAAACGAATTTTTTTACGTTTCCTTTGGGATTTTTTTCTTTCGTTCCTCGCGTAACTTCCAGATTCGTCTAATCATGAACTTCAAGATGAAAATAAAAGAGGAGTGTGTAATTTTGTGTCGAATTCAACTTCAATGGTTTTGCTACAATTCCTAAGATAATTGACGGAGCATGGATTCCTTTATGAAATAATAGCACTGTGTCATGATTTATTTCTCATCATCTAGTATAACATAATTCCAGAGTTTCTTATTCATTCCTGTTCTTGGTTAAAGTCATTAGATTTTCGAGAACAGGCAACCCAAGTATTACTGTAAGTGTCGCCACGTTTGAGTCAAGTTGTTGGCTTCTTTTGTTAAATCTCCAATTCACTGTTTGTCTCAGTTACAAGTCATTAAATTATTCTTTAACCTCTAGAGAATAATAAAAATTATCTTTGAATCAGTCTTGTGTTTAAGCTACTTGTTAACTTATTGTACAGAAACTGTAATGTTCTTAGATTTTTTTCTTTGCCACACTAAAGAATCTGACGTTCAATTGTGCAAGACTTACTTTCGTGTCTGTTTTTTATATACTAGTAAATGGACTTTCAAAGGACCATTTCATCCCCAACAAAGATTAAACGGACTTTTCCGCGATACTTCATTGTGGAAAACTATAGCTGAAAGAGATATAAAACACCCGGGAACTTCTTTCAATGAATAGTGCATAATGAAGGTTTTACGGAGCCACCGGGGACTCAAAACAGGCACAGTAAGAATTAAATCCTTTGGGCTGTTGTGGGAAGGAAGAAGCGTGACGACTTTGGTCTCAGCTCAGCGACTTGAGGCGTAGACGTGTCTCCCTCGAGCCTTGGAGACCTTAAGGTTCCTCCCTGCTGAATAAATTTGCTCGACTTGAAACAGGATAAAACTAGTGAAGGCGACGATACTACTCGGCATATTGATTCCTTTCTTTACCATGTTAAACTATCAATTCTATTCTGGCTAACGTCACACGACTTTATTCATCCGAGACAGGGATCACAGTGTCAAAAGGTTCTCATTAAAACTAAAGGGGTTATCATACTGACCCATTACTCCTCCAACCTCTGATTAATCGGCGCTATTTTGTTTTGTAAAAAAAAAAAAAAAAAAAAAAAAAGGAGAATGTCATTTAATATACTGGAGGAAAATTATATTCCCCAGGAATATCAGATTGCATCCCAAAAGCTGCGGGCTGCAAATCTGCTCCAACAGCCGGAGGAAAAATAGTCCAGTGGGATAACGTCGTAAGCCACATTCTGGTCAAAGTCTGTCTTTCGGTGACCCCCACCTTCAGGAGAATAAAATCGTCCGGTGGCATTAGCCAGAATAAAAGTAAATAAAGTCTGCCACCAAGAGTATGGGCAAAATCTCCACAAGTTGATATCTTGACCTACCATCTCCCACTTTTTAATTTCCTTCTTTTTGTCCTTTTTTTCGTATCTCTTCTTGTTTTGGTTTCGTTTTCGGCAAGAGGTTTGCTCTTCTAAATGAACGTGTCTCAGTTGGACACAATCACCGGACATAATAATAATCACTAGCCTATTCTTTTTTATCACCAGCGTTGGGCATCGATCTCGGTTCGTAGGTCCAGCACTTCTTTTTGTAGACAGTTCGTACAGGAAACCGCCCTGAAGTACAGACTTCCAAACCTGTGAACTCACAAAGCTTATAGCAACTGATATATGTGTAATATGAATATGTTCACATACTTATATACATGCATAACTGCATATACACTTAAAAAATTTCTCTCTCACACACACACACGCACACACACACACACACACACACACACACACACACACACACACACACACACACACACACACACACACACACACACACACACACACACACACACACACACACACACACACACACACACACACACACACACACACACACACACACACACACACACACACACACACACACACACACACACACACACACACACACACACACACACACACACACACACACACACACACACACACACACACACACACATACACACACACACACACACACACACACACACACACACACACACACACACACACACACACACACACACACACACACACACACACACACACACACACACACACACACACACACACACACACACACACACACACACACACACACACACACACACACACACACACACAGGTCATAGCATTACCCATAGATCGGTCATACGAGCTCTGAGCTCTCTTCCGGGAGGGAAATAGCTGTCGATCACGAGTCCAACACGTGATCCAAAAGACCAAGGTGAATACACACACACACACACACACACACACACACACACACACACACACACACACACACACACACACACACACACACACACACACACACACGCATACACACAAACATACACACACACACACACACACGCACACACACACACACACACACACACACACACACACACACACACACACACACACACACACACACATACACACACACACACACACACACACACACACACACACATACACACACACACACACACACACACACACACACACACACACACACACACACACACACACACACACACACACACACACACACACACACACACACACACACACACACACACACTCATAGCATTACCCATAGATCGGTCATACGAGCTCTGAGCTCTCTTTCGGGAGGGAAATAGCTGTCGATCACGAGTCCAACACGTGATCCAAAAGACCAAGGTGAATACACACACACACACACACACACACACACACACACACACACACACACACACACACACACACACACACACACACACACACACACACACACGCATACACACAAACATACACACACACACACACACGCACACACACACACACACACACACACACACACACACATTCACAAACACACACACACACACACACACACACACACACACACACACACACACACACACACACACACACACACACACACACACACACACACACACACACACACACACACACACACACACACACACACACACACGTATACACACATACCCACATACACAAACAGACACACATCGAAACCTTCTCCGTCATGCAGCAAGAGCAACGCACTCATATACCCGTCATTAAAATGTAGAAACTTTCTAGTTTCATTTTAGAGGAGTTAGAGTCTCGGTAATTTTTACGTCTGTATATTTCAAAGAGTGAAAAAAGGTATAAAAAAGGTAAAATTCTTGAAGAGATTATACCATTTTGAACTTTAGTGTCGGCATTGTGGAAGTGTCTTGGAATTCCCTTTTGAAAAAAAAAAAATAAATAAATAAAATGAATAAATAATAAAGTTGATGATCGTCTTCGATTCAGTGCAAAGTAAAGCCCGGCGGACACTCCAAACACTTGAATGACAGTCATTCCCCCTCTTTCATGCGCCCCTTTCGCTGAACGTGCAGTCCAACATCGCGAGCCTTAGCGAGATAGAGCTGGCAAGTTCATTCCGATGAAATGCGATATCAGGGGCGGAAACCCCGAAGAAAACATGTGCTCAAGGTGCCTGTCGAAGTGCCCTCCTTCTGCCGCATTTTCGAACAATCTCGAAGTCCCTAACGAGATTTCCACAAAGAAAAAGAACCTAAATCTAACAACTGATATAGGCAATGCTGAAGAAGGGTCAGCGGTCGAAGACATCCACGTCATGGCCACCTCGCCGACGGCGCTTCGAAGACCCATCTACCATTTGCCGATGACCGTCCGCATGTGCATATATATATAAATGTGTATATATATATATGTATATATATATATATATATATATATATATACATATATATATATATATACATATATATGAATATATATGAATATATATATATATATATGTATATATATGTATGTATATATATGTATATGTATTTATATATATATATATATATATATATATAAACATACATATATGTACAACACTAAATGGGTTCCAATGATTAGAGACACATTTTAACAACCACAATGCCCTTTAATTCTAAGCCATCAAAGGCCGACATGCAGAAATTGAAATGTGGTACTGCCAAGGCCTCGAACCCAGCAACCACATAACAAGTGCCGTAGTAACTTACCAACTAGTCTCTCTCTGGGTTCGAGTCCTTGGCAGTACCGCATTCCAATTTCTGTATGTCGGCCTTTGATGACTTAGAATTAAAGTGCATTGTGGTCGTTCATATATATATATATATATATATATATATATATATATATATATATATATACATATATATATATATATATATACACATATATATATATGTGTATATACATATACACATATATATATGTATATATATATATATATATA
>NC_134783.1:1972500-1985000 GCF_046742065.1 Oratosquilla oratoria
TCCTACTCCATCATAATGTATAAAATCATGTGTGTGTGTATATATATATATATAGATATATATATATATATATATATATATATATATATATATATATATATATATATATACTGTATATATAATAAAATGAAATAAGTAAATGGTACATTTGAAATACTATTTCATTCATAATCAGATGGAAGATAAACAAATAAAATGAAGTATATATATGATATATATATATGTATATATATATATATATATGTATATATATATATATATATATATATATATATATATATATATACATATACATATATATACATATATATATTGCTTATGGCTGTCCTTCGAATGCGAAGACGACTCAAGCTTCACTCGATGAGGATGACGGTGAATTTATGGTTGTTGTCGGCTGTGCCAACGGAGTTGACTATGTAGCCCAATCCGTGATGCACACACTCTACCACATAGATGACATTCTATTCCAGGGTTGTTTGGTTGTTGAACTGTTGGATTGTGACGTCGTTGTCTTCTCGCCTCTCTCTCATTAAAAATGGACTCCTCTAGGTGTGACAGACCTTCCTTACATGTTGACCTCCAAGCTGGACGGTCACTGGCTCTGCTTTCAAGTGCTTGAGGGTCAATTTGACATCTTTTTAGAGTTTTCTTTATTTGATCTTTATAACGTTTCATCGGTGCCCCTTGTTTACGATGTCCTTGGGGGAGCTGGCCATATAAGATTTGTCGGAGTAGTCTGTCATCGCTCATGTGAATGATGTACCCTGTCCATCGCAATTGCCTTTTTGCTAGCATTGTTTCAATTGTGGTTGTGCCGGCACGTTGAAGGATTTCAGTGTGGGAAATCTTGTCTTTACATGATAGTTTAAGGATCTTTTGCAGGCTGCTTATATGAAATGCTTCTAATTGTTTTATATGTTTTCTGTAAGTAGTCCATGTTTCGGCACTGTAAAATAGGGTTGATATACATACAGCAGTATAAACTGCTATCTTCGTGTCTAGTCTGAGGTTATCATTAAAAAAGACCCTTGAGCGCATTTTTCCAAAGGCTGCAGAGGCTTGATTTATTCTGTTGCATATCTCTTCGTCTATACTATGTTTTTCGGAGACGATGCTTCCTAAATATTTAAAGTTTGTTACCTGTTGAATTTCATCACCATTGATGTAGAATGTGAGATGGGGTTCTGGATTCTTTCTTTGAATTAGCATTTCTGTCTTACTAACGTTCATTTTTAGACCCATCGCTTCGTAGAGGCCAGCTACGACATTGAGGGATCTTTGTAGAGCCTGAGGTGGTTGTGCGACCAGCGCACAGTCGTCTGCATACTGAAGTTCCAAAATATGTTTGGTCACAGTTTTTGTATGGGCTTGAAGTCTTTTTAGATTAAAAAGGTTTCCATCAAGTCGGAATTGGATCGCAACTTTATCCTCCATAGGAATTGCACGTTGACTGAGTATGGGGATGGCAGATATGAAAATATTAAAAATTACTGGGGCAATAACGCACCCTTTCAATGTTGAAAGGGGGTGATCTTTCTCCTGAGGCAAGCACTGTAGCTGACATATTATCATGTAGTTTCTTTAGTATTGAGAGAAATTTTGGAGGAGTACCAAACTTTTCTAAAACAGTCCATAGCAACTCCCTTTGATGGCTTTCTGGAGATCGATGAAAGCTATGTATAGATCTTTATTTTGCTCGTTGCATTTCTCCTGGAGTTGCCTTGCGCAGAATATCATGTCGCATGTGCTGCGATCTTTGCGAAACCCGCATTGTGTTTCTGGTAATGTGCTCTCGGATATATGGTGGCATAATCTGATCATCATAATTCTTGTCAAAATCTTGGAGGCTACTACCAAAAGAGATATTCCTCTGCTGTTTTCACAATGTGCTCGATCGCCTTTCTTTTTGTATATTGTCATGATGTCTGATTTCAGAAATTCAGCTGGAACTATTTCTGAGTTCCAAATGAGCAGTATGAGCTCATGTATCTTTAGATATAGGAAATAACCGCCTTCTTTGTACAATTCTGAGGGCAGACCGTCCGGGTCGGGCGCTTTATTATTCTTTAAGGATTTAATGGCATCTGTAATTTCTTTAAAGGTGGGTGGTACATCCATCTCATTTGGTAGAGGTGCCAGAGGATTTCATCCAAGATATTTGGTGTTATAGGGTTTTTGTGATTTAATAGGGTTTGGAAGTGCTGCGCCCATCGGTTAAGAATGGCGGATTTATTTTTTAGAAGGTTACCTTCTTGTGATCTGACAGGGACTAGATAGCGTTATTGGGGCCCGTAGATTGCCCTCAAACCGTTGTAAAACCCATGCTGGTCATTACTGTCAGCAAGATATTGCAGGTCCTTCGCCTGGTTGATCCACCATTTATTTTCCATATCACGAAGCTTGAGTTGTGTTTCTTTTCTTAGGTTTTGAAATGTTTGTTTCAGTTTTGTTGAGTTTGGGTTTGAGAGCCAAGCATCATGGGCTTTGTTTTTCTGAGATAGAATTTTTTGTATATCCTCTGCATTTTCATCAAACCAATCTTTGTGGTGGCGTGTTCTGAAGCCAAGAGTTTCTTCTGCACGTTGTTTCGGTGTGGAGTGAATGTTAGTCCAGACATCGTCAGGTGACGCAGTTGGGGGGCCGTTGTCTTGCGTTAAGTTTACATATATTGAATTTCTGAAATCATCTAGTTTTCTTAAGTCTTTCAGACAGCTGATGTTTAGCTTTTTTTGAAGGACGTGTGCGCTGAACGGGGGGACGAATTCTAAGTTTTAGCTTGCAGAGCAGCATAGTATGATCAGTTGAGCATTCTGTCCCTCTCATTGCACGTGTAATGTGAACATCCTTCTGGTCACTCTGCTTTGTTATTGTAAAATCAATAATATGCCCATGTTTGGACCGTGGGTGAGTCCAAGTGGTTTTGTATTTATTCTTAAGTTGAAACGTAGTGTTGGAGACTACGAGGTTAAGTTCTGAGCAGAGTGTTAGCAATCGAATGCCATTGTTGTTCATTTTTCCCACCCCGTGTTTGCCAATGACACGTGGCCATAAGTGGGCTTGCTTTCCTACCCATGCATTGAAATCACCGAGCAGAAGGATTTTGTCCTCTTTAGGTATTGTAGTTAGTGTTGAGTGTAAGGATTCATAGAATGCATCTTTTTGTTCTTCGCTGGAGTCTAGTGTCGGGGCATATGCACTAATCAAGGTTATGCAGCGGTGTTTTGCAAGAGGTATATGCCATGTCATTAACCTTGGAGATATACCAGTGGGAGACTGTTACTTTTTCAAGAAGTTTGGTGCGTATGGCAAAACCAACTCCGTGAATTTTCAGTAAAGGATTACAAAGGCGGAGCATGCCGACAGGAGGCCTTTTGATTCATATCTAGGTCGGATGCGAAAAAAAATCATATTAATAATAAAATAATAAATATAAACTATAATAATGTAAATAACAAATAAAATACATAACAAAATGCATAGGTATAGTTAAATAATAAACAAACAGGTAAATAGTAAATAATAATTAATTGACATATAACTAATAATAAATGAAAATCAGACAGACAAATGATAACAAAACAAAAACAAATAATATGAGATAAATTATAATCATAACAGCATCTTATTTAGGTATTTATCTAAATAATTCTTGAAGCTTCGAACTGAACTACATTGCACTACCTGTGCAGGAAGTTTATTCCATTCATTAACTACACGGTTGGCAAAGTTGTTTCTACCCACTTCCAAATTGAATCTATTTCCGGACAGTTTGAGACTGTTTCTTGTGGGATTCTCATTCAATGTGAAACTTTTTTCACTTTTGACGTTGTCAATTACCTTTAAAATCTTAAAGACCTGTATCAAGTCACCTCTGAGTTTACGCTTTTTTAGGGAAAACAGATTCATGTGTTTTAGTCGATTTTCGTATGATTCATTTTTGATATTTGGAATCAGTTTTGTGGCTCGCCGTTGTATTTTTTCCAATCTGTCAATGTCTTTAATGAGATTCGGTGACCATACGGAAACAGCATATTCCAAATGTGGACGAACTAACGATTTATATAGCTTGTTAATGAGTGATGGACTTTTGAAATAAAAAAAAATCGCGCAATCAGTCCCAGAATCTTATTTGCTTTCTCAGAGGCTGAAATACACTGCTTGGATGATTTGAGGTCGTTACTGATAATTACGCCGAGATCTTTTTCACTATCCACTTTTATTAACGAATTTCCAAATAACTTGTAATCGTACTTACTGTTATTTTTACCTATGTGCATTACCTTGCATTTACTTGCATTAAATTCCATTAGGCACTTTTCAGACCATTGCTGTAATTGATCTAAATCTTCTTGAATATTTAATTGGTTTGAGTGATCATTTGCCACTCCGCACAGTTTTGTATCATCAGCAAATTTGGAAACAGTAGATCTTAGTCCATGGTCTATATCATTTATATATACTATGAATAGAAGTGGCCCAAGAACGGAACCCTGAGGAACTCCACTTGTAATATTTTTCCATCCGGAAGTTTTTCCATTCAAAACAACTATCTGTTTTCGACCATTCAACCAATTACTAGTCCAACTTAATAGGCTACCACTTATTCCGTGTAAAGCTAATTTAGTAAGTAGTCTTTCGTGTGGGACGGTATCAAAGGCTTTTGCAAAGTCTAGATATATTAAATCTATATTGTTTCTTTTGTCATAATTCGAGATAACTGTGTTGTAGAATTCGAGTAAGTTAGTCACGCAAGAACGTTTCCGTCTGAAACCATGCTGGCTATCATTTTTCAAACGGTTACTTTCTAAATGATGATCGATAGCATCTCTGATGATAGTGTCCATTATTTTTCCTACGATTGAAGTCAAACTTATAGGCCTATAGCTATTTGGCTTCTTTTTGTCACCTTTTTTGAATATGGGAGTAACGTTAGCTAGCTTCCATTGTCTTGGGACATCTCCGGATATGATGGATTTCTTGAAAATAATTTATAATGGAACAACAATCTCATTTTTCATTTCCTTTAAGATTCTTGGATGCCAACCGTCAGGCCCTGGCGTTTTATTAACTTTGAGTTTGTCTATACACCTTTTAATTTTTTCATTTGTTATATTTACCGTAGTGAGTAAGCTTACCCTAGACTTTTCACAGGTTTTAGTTTGGAATTCACTTTGAGGTGTTTCGTTTACGAATACCGAGCTAAGATAATTGTTTAAGATATTACACATTCTTTCATTTGAATATTCAAGTTGACCGTCAGCAGATAATAGTGGACCAATGTGATTCCTAACAACCTTTTTATCTCTAATGTAACTATAGAATTCTTTGGGATTGTCTTTGGATTTATCAGCGATGTTCATTTCGTATTGTCGTTTTCTTTTTCTTATTGTCTTTTTTAAATCTCTTTGTATTGATACATAACTTTCATAGTCATTAGATGCACCCGAGCACTTATATTTCTTATAAGCCTGTCTCTTTTTAGCAATACTTTTTTAAGTTTCTTTGTCGAGCCACTTTGGGCGAGCCTGATTTGGGGGACGTCTGTCCTTAAAAGGAATGTAAGTTTGAATCGTCTTAGCGAGCGTATTTTGAAATATTTCCCACATCTGATCTACAGGTCTTTCGTTTAATTTTGCCTCCCAATCTGTAAGCTGAAGCTCCTGACGTAGTCCTATGAACTGAGCTTTACTGAAATCGGGTATTTTAGAAACACAAGTATCTATTCTAAAATTGTTTAGGAGTTTGAATCTAAGTTGTGATCGCTATTTGCAACAGATTAACCGACTTCTACATCAGTTACCATGCTTTCGCGGCTAGTGATCAAAAGATCGAGTAAGTTTCCATATCTTGTGGGCTCTTTGCTCTTTTACATTTTACGTTTTCTTCATAGCCTTTCCAGTAGAACGTAAATCCTTCACCAACTTCTGTTAAACTATCTTCTCCTGGTAGTCTTGTTTCACTTAGTGCCGCGATATCGACATTATATCGATTCAGGACATGGGCTAACAAAGCTGTTCTACGTCGAGGTCTAGTTTGGGGTTCAGTGTCTAGTAGGGTTCTAATGTTCCACTCTGCAACTTTGAATGGTGTCTCTGTTTTCTGGATTTTTCGACCGCAGTAAGGGATGCCTTGGCAGACGCGGTTCTTCTGCCCAGGTTGCTGAAGGGCTGTCATTTTTTAAACCGAGGCTTATTCACGGTCCTCCCCGTTCCCGGGTGAGCAGTGAGGCTTCCGTTTCCGGTTGCTCAGTCATGTTGAGAGCACACGAAAGCTGAGGCAGCCCTAATGCCACCCAGCTAGCGGCGATCACCTCAACACCGCCCACGTGCAGGAATCAAGCTCGCAGCTCCCAGCCACATCCATGGCCTGCCACTTACACCCTATCCTGCCGCCGAGGGACTTTTGGTGATAAATGAGGAGGGTCGATGAGGATGAATGGGGTGAGTGAAGCTGTGCTTGCGCAATGAATAGATTAACGTGGAGAAGGGCTTGCGCTGGGCCCGTCCCCACAGCTTGGCCTCACACAGAGTTGATGGTGGCAAGAGTTAATCAGGACGACCATCGACTGTGAGAGGTTGCAGAGGTCTGCCGGACATCCAGTCTGTTGGTAGCCGCCCTATGTGGCACCCCACTCACATCTTTTTCGTTAGTGGTTGGCTCCCGTAGACCTATCCCAACCAAGGGTAGCCCACAGGTCGTGTGGGATTACTTTAGCTGAGGAGAGAATTCTCCTTACAGCTACCCTCACCTGGTTTAGCCTGCTGGTCGAGAAGTTTACCGGGGTGTGGCCGCTGGTCATCACGTGCCAGCTTCTTGGAGCCACAGGTGAGAGCTGGGTGCCAAGTGTGGGGACCAATGTCATCTGGATCACTCCAGTATTAGAGCGCGACCACCAGAATACAAAGGTACTATCCCCTTTGAAACACCCCATACACCCCCCCACACACATATATATATATATATATATATATATATATGATATATGCACACATAATGAAATGAAATAAGTAAATGATACAATTGAAATTCATAATTAGATGGAAGATAAACAAATAAAATGAGGTATATATATGATATATATATATATATATATATATACACACACACACACACACACACACACACACACACACACACACACACACACACACACACACACACACACACACACACACATATATATATATATATATATATATATATATATATATATATGTGTGTATATATATGTATATGCATGTATGTATATATATATACATATATATATGTATATATATACATATATATATGTATATATATACATATATATATATATATATATACTGTATACATACATCTGCTCCTTTTGAATATGGTACTACCAGGTAATCTTCTTTGGTCATTTTGTTACTTTTTTATACCATGAATGCTTTCTTTAAAAGAAATATATTTGGTCATTTTGTTACTTTTTCTTGATATCATGCATGCTTTATTAAAAAATCTGTTTTGTTTTTTTAAACAGAGCATTCATGATATCAAGAAAAAGTAACAAAATGACAAAAGAAGAAGATTACCTGGTAGTACCATATTCAAAAGGAGCAGATGTAATCACTAATTTTTTATCCTCCAAGGGTATACACATAGCACATGCCACGGGACTAAGAATCAGAGACATAGTGAGTAAGAATAAGAACAAGAACATCATAAACCAGAACATCATTTTTTTTAAATTCCATGCGGAGGATGTCCGGCCGCGTACTAGTAGTCATCGCGTGGCATCGAAAAAAGAGTGTACAAACACAAGAATGATCTACGCCACCACAGAACTTCTAACTCCTTGGCGATGCACGTAGATACACACGGACATCTCCCCAACTGGAATAACGTCGAGGTTCTCCACCAAGGACTGGGAAAGAGATTAAGAAAAAACATAGAAGCCTCACACATCACAACGAGCCCAGTCACCAATCACCGAGAAGGACATGTTAGCCTGGCGCAACCAGCAGCGAGAATGACCTTAGCTGTGCTAGCTCGCAAGGGATGGGGAACGATTAGCCAATCAGAAGGCTCCATTCCCAGACGGCCGGAAAGATGAGCCAGAACGGGGGTATATAATGTCCACAAAATCTGATAGTCTGTAGTCTCTCTGAGGAAGACATCCGTCGAAACGTAAGAGAATATTCACTACTGCATCATCCCGCGACCCCTTGCCACCTTCCACTCATCTGTCTCTACTTTATAATACAATATATATATATATACATATATATATATATATATATGTATATATGCAGAAGTCATGTGTATACACACATAGAGTGCAGTTTGATTCATACCACTAGTAATCAAAATACCAACCTACATAAAGGCTTGTACAAACTTGATAATTTCATTTGTCAAGAAATTAGTAAGATAATATCAGGTAAAATGTAATCCAACGAATTGACTTAATGTCGCCCTATATAAGTAGTAGAAACAGTGACCCTTGGCGACTGTGACCTGATGTCGCCCGACCATCGTAAGATAATTGACAATGACCTTCCGCTCTCCTTGGCGACTGTGACCTGATGTCGCCCGACCATCGTAAGATAATTGACAATGACCTTCCGCTCTCCAGCGGGTAATTGGTCGCTACGCTTATTCAAACTGTCCTTGTTCCTTTGTATCATGTATATATTGTCTATGGATTCCTATCACTATGTACTTGTTGCACTGAAGATGTAATATACGAAAGCGCTCTGCTTCGTTAGTTTCTTTTTCCAAGTGGTCTACTTTGCATAAGTGAACACACGTACCCGTGTTCTTATTAGCATATGTATATATATATATACATATATATATAACTATATATATAAGCATATATATACATATACATATGTATATATATATGTACATATGTATTTATATATATGTATATATGTATATATATACATATATATATATATATGTATGTATATATATATACATATATACATATATATATATATGACATTTTATCCTCTGCGGGGATATTTTGGACCTTTATGGGTGTTCTCTGATCTGGTGGTTGTATTTTGGTGAGCAAATGTCTCCTGCGTGTAGGTTTCATGCTGGGGAGGAGGGAGAAATCATTTGTTTGTACATTAATAATAGGTTGTAAATCTTTTATGATTACAGCCTCCAAAATGGTCAAACGTTGGAGGTCCTTCTCCTCTGCGACGATTTCTGTGTTGTGTACCATGGTTTCCCTGTCTAGATGGCGTCTGTGGTGGGTCCAAAGGTGTTGTTTCGGTCCTCCTTGTTGTAGGTGAAGGGTGATTCTTCTGGACAGGGTGGTAGTTGTCCTTCCCACGTAGGTAGATAGGAGCGTACAGTCCTCCTCTGGGCAGGTGAATTTATATACTACGTGGGATTGACGTATACCATGAGGTTTTGGGGTGGTGTGATTTCTTAAGATCAGGGAAGATGTTTTCTTGTTCCTGTAGTAAATGGTGAGTGATATTTTGTCGCGTTCTTTCGTGGGGGTCACATTTCTTTTAATAATGTCTTTTAATATTTTCTCATCCTCTTTATATTTATTGGACATCTGGGACTTGTAGAATATGCGGTGTGTAGTTCCTTCATGTTCTGTGGTAGTGTGATGAGGTTCTTGGTACCAGGTGTCAATAACTCTTCTGAGTGTAGATTGTACTTCGTTGTTGGAGTAACCATTATTAATTAGAAATCACACCACCCCAAAACCTCATGGTATACGTCAATCCCACGTAGTATATAAATTCACCTGCCCAGAGGAGGACTGTACGCCCCTATCTACCTACGTGGGAAGGACAACTACCACCCTGTCCAGAAGAATCACCCTTCACCTACAACAAGGAGGACCGAAACAACACCTTTGGACCCACCACAGACGCCATCTAGACAGGGAAACCATGGTACACAACACAGAAATCGTCGCAGAGGAGAAGGACCTCCAACGTTTGACCATTTTGGAGGCTGTAATCATAAAAGATTTACAACCTATTATTAATGTACAAACAAATGATTTCTCCCTCCTCCCCAGCATGAAACCTACACGCAGGAGACATTTGCTCACCAAAATACAACCACCAGATCAGAGAACACCCATAAAGGTCCAAAATATCCCCGCAGAGGATAAAATGTCATGCCTCAGGCGATCGGCTAGGCTTAGGAACCAACCAAATAGCGCCAGCCAAACAGAGGAGAGTCATTAAGTGACCTCTCCAAGTTTTTCCTATATACATATTTATACTCGTTTTGGTCACACTTCCCTTCACTCCAACTGAAGATGCAGAACGATCTGCGAAACGTCTTGGGTTTATTATACTGTGTTTTGTTTATTTTCATATATTTTGTATATAACATAGACTTCTGTGTTAATATAAATTACCAATGTCAATTGGAAATTTGCTTCTTCCCCTCTCATTCCCCCAGAAATCTACTTTCCGAAAGCTAGAAAGCTTAAGAAAGAAATTAATTTCTAATGAATTTGCTTTCGTTTTCAACAGAATATGCTTAAAAGAGAATCTCCTGCCACGCTTCACGAATATATATATATATATATATATATGTGTGTGTGTGTGTGTGTGTGTGTGTGTGTGTGTGTGTGTGTGTGTATACATATGACTTCTGTCATCGCTTTGTTTAGCAGCACGGCCAAGCTACTACCGAGCATGACCTCTCTCCGAACCCCCCCCCTCCACCTCCTCCCACCCACTCCTTCCATCCTCCCCCCAACCAACCCCGCAACCCCCCAACCCCCCAACCCCTCCCCCAACCCTCTTCTTCACGTATTAATGAGATACCACCCCCGCCCCCTCTCCCGCCCTCCACCACCACCCAAGCCGGCTAGGTGCGTATATATATGTCACCGAGCGAAGGGTTTTCTTCGTCATTTCATCGGACCTTTTAACTATTGTAAGTAACGGTCCCCATCAGCCCATGTATAGTGTTAATTTGTGTGAATTTGCGCATTTATTGATATTTATTTCTATATTTGTATAATTGTTTAGATTTACATGTTGTTTTCTTTATTTCTGTACGTCATTATTATCTATGTTACAGAATTTCCTGAAGATGTCTCTTTGATAGACGAAACGTTGAAATAAATGAATCATTTTGGGAACTTGGTCTATGACCACCCTCCAAATGGCAGAATATTGGTTAGAAAACTGGAGAATACTCACAAGAAGATCAACAACCTCACTAACGCTGTCGATTTTAACAATGCATGCATACAAGAGAATCTGCTCCCCAGATATTCAAGTATACATATATATATATATGTATATATATATATATATATATATATATATATATATAACAAAAAATAAATGAAACAAGAAAACATGATAATGTATAACACAGTAAAATATGACAATTCAAAATCAAATTAAACATTATATCTTCACCTCCGTAGTATATTATTACTGAAAAAGCCAGATAAATGGTCTAAAACAGAGACAGGAATAGCCCTTCACCCACGAGGTAATGATATTATGTGTGTGTGTGTGTGTGTGTGTGTGTGTGTGTGTGTGTGTGTGTGTGTGTGTGTGTGTGTGTGTGTGTGTGTGTGTGTGTGTGTGTGTGTGTGTGTGTGTGTGTGTGTGTGTGTGTGTGTGTGTGTGTGTGTGTGTGTGTGTGTGTGTGTGTGTGTGTGTGTGTGTGTGTGTGTGTGTGTGTGTGTGTGTGTGTGTGTGTGTGTGTGTGTGTGTGTGTGTGTGTGTGTGATTCACCTTGATCTTGGATCACGTGTTGGACTCGTGATCGACATCTATTTTCCTCCCTGAAGAGAGATCAGAGCTCATATATGACCGATCTATGAATAATGCTGTGACCTTGCACCCACACACACAGCCAACTCCCCGCTCACGAGGGTTGGAGTAACAACACGCAGGACAGCGATACTGAAATTATTTCAATAATAATATTAAACGTACAGTCTTTTCTTCAATGTTTCTAAGAGCTTTTCGAATTTGTAGTCGTGAATTTATTGGTGACGAAATCAGAAATGTTTTTAACATTAGGCTAGAATTAAAATACCCTAAGCAATTCCTTAATATTGCTTACAATTTTGCAAGGAAATAATTTTTAACTCCTCAGCCTAAATCACCTTTTGATTATCATAATGTTTTAATTTTACCATTTCAAGAAAATTTGTTAAGTATCACAGAATTATTAAAAAGATTTAACGTAAAGGTAGTTACAGTAAAACAAACTCATCAACAATAGTATTGAAATTAAAAAGGATGCATTTATAAAATACCTTGCAAAATGTGTAATAAATTTTACATAGGAATATTCAAGCATATCGAATTAAATAATCATCCAGTTGATTGGGGTAATGCCCAGGCAATCTATCATACGAACAACATAACAGCAAGAAACTTAATAGAGTGTAGTTTGATTCATACCACCAGTGATCAAAATACCAACCTACACAAGTGGTTATATAAACTTGATAATTTTATTTGTCAAGAAATTAGTAAGATAATATCAGGTAAAATGTAACCCAGCGACTATGA
>NC_134783.1:1992500-1995000 GCF_046742065.1 Oratosquilla oratoria
AACGATGAATAAATTGATTGTAAACCCGTACGAATGTCAGACATACTATTGAAATGTTCTTAGAGAAGTCTAGATTTCTGTAAGCGAAGTTATATTCTTGTTATTCATATAGAGGTTGGAGGTAGAATGTGGGAATGAAATAGCCCAATGTGATAACCCCTTAAGGTGACAACCTCGAAAGAATGCGCTGTAGCTCATTGCAAGCAATATTTGCCCAGAATAACTGGGCAAATATTCAAGCAACTGGATTCGTTATGGACCCACGCTGACCTGCATTATAATCTTCTCAGACTCTTCTTAGTAGTAACTAATGAACCGTCGGAATAGTCAGCTCACTTAATAATCTCCAACCTGCAAATTCCACCAGTCGGTTTTATCTAATTAATCATTCAAAACTAACTTTATAATACCTATTGGTAAATGCAAATTCCTATTTAGTAAAAACGATATCTATCCACGTTGTTTTAAAGACGACTAGGGAATTCCACGAATACTATTGGTTGAATGATATCGCAGCAGCAGGTCGATATTGTCGTTCAATAACTTTTGATAAAGTGAAACCATCAAATGTTTTTTACGACATATTATTTCTTGGAATTTTATAAGTTATAGCTTTTGTGTCCTGAATATATTTGTCAATGATATGTTGATCAGTTAACCCGATTTTGTCACAATTTCATAGCAACATCTTCGGTCGGCTATTATTATACTAACGATAATTTGGAAGCCAAGATGTAAATCAAATAAAACATAATATTATAACAAATATTCTTCTACGGACAATCAAACCTGAACCATATTTCAAATATATACAAAAATTATATAAATCTATTTTTCGATGATGCTGTATTAATACAATTTTGTTACAATGAAAATAGTCGTAACTACAAAGGATAATGCTAGACACACGCACGCACACACACACACACACACACACACACACACACACACACACACACACACACACACACACACACACACACACACACACACACACACACACACACACACACACACACACACACACACACATATATATATATATATATATATATATATATGTATGTATGTATATATATACACATATATATATATGTATGTATGTATGTATATATATATATATATACATATATATATATATATATATACATATATATATATATATATATATCCCTCAAATGGATTTAGCCAAATCAAATGGGAAGTTTACACTCCAATCCACTTCACTCCACTCCACTCCACCACCCTTTCCTTCCTTTCATCTTAGCTCCTCATAGATGACGGGTCATCTCTGTATCCCGCCTACTGTATTGGATCAGAAACAATGCAGCAAGACACAGCACATCCACAGGAAGGCTGGTTCACTTGATCGGTAACATTTTCTTAGCGCCTTCCGTCCCTATCTTCCTCCACATTCAACAGCTCTGTAAAATACTCTGCCCGTCTTCTCCTTACCGCCCCCTCTTCTGTCAACATCTGTTCATCCTCGCCTTTTTCCTTTTCTTTTCTACTTGATTCATCTACTTGTTTTCTTTCTTTTTTTTACCTCTCATATGTCTATCGTTCTACTTTGCAACTATTCCGTGAATGCTTTCTTCTCTTCTACTACCTTCTTTGCTTTATCATCCCACCACTCACTCTTCTTCCTTCTATTCTCTCACCCTCCTTTTTCCACATACCATCCTTGCACACCTTGTCACTCCCTCCTTAAAATACCCCCCATTTCTCTTCCACTCCCTCACCACCTCCCACACATTCAGCTTTTGGTACTCATGCTCCTTTTCTTTCTCATTTAAATTGTTTGCTCTAAACACCTCTTTACCTTCTCCCCTTTTCCTCTTTCTCCACCTACCCTCCACTCTCAACTTACCTTTCCCCAAAAAGTTGTCTAATATTTTCCCATGCTCTCCCCTAAAAACATGGACATTCAGAACTGTTCCTACTCTTTT
Organism: Oratosquilla oratoria; assembly: GCF_046742065.1. Taxonomy (NCBI): domain Eukaryota; kingdom Metazoa; phylum Arthropoda; class Malacostraca; order Stomatopoda; family Squillidae; genus Oratosquilla; species Oratosquilla oratoria. Next base: position 1,994,450 of record NC_134783.1, read on the forward strand.
CCTGGATACCACCACATAGTTCATTAATGCATTATCAACCACCTTTCCATCCACCACCCTCTCCCATGTGTACTTATGCTTGGCCATTGTCCTAAAAACTGTGTTAGCTATGACAAACTCTCTTTCTAAACACCTATCCTCCACTCTCAACTTACCTTTAAACAAAAAGTTGTCTAATATTTTCCCTCGCTCTCTCCTAAAAACATGGACATCCAGAACTCTTCCTACTCTTTTCCTGAATACCACTACATAGTCCATTATGCATTATCAACCACCCTTCCATCCACCACCCTCTCCCATGTGTACTTATGCTTGACCATCGTCCTAAACACTGTGTTAGCTATCATAAACTCTCTTTTTAAGCACATCTTCACTATCAACTCTCTACTATGAAATATACATAGTACTCCACACTTCCCATCCATTCCGTCTATTGGCTCATCCCCTTCGCTAGCATTGAGACTTCCTAATAACACTACATTAACATTCCCCCAAAGCACTCTATGCACTCATTTAAATATACCCAAAAAAAGAAACTCCCTTTCTTCACC
>NC_134783.1:2027500-2030000 GCF_046742065.1 Oratosquilla oratoria
ATGTAGTTCAGTTCGAAGCTTTAAGAATCGGTTAGATAAACACCTAAACAAGTTGTTGTAATGACTGTCATTTATTTTAAATTACTTTTTATTTGTTTTGTCATCATTTGTCTGTTTATTATTATTTGCTTGATTCACATTTATTATTAGTTATATGTCATTTTACTATTATTTACTATTTACCTGTTTCTTTATAATCTAACTATATATATGCATCTATTTATTTATTTAATTTATCATTATCTATATCATCATATTTTCATTTATCTATCTATTATTTTTTTCGCATCCGACCTAGTTTTGGACCAAAAGGTCACCTGTCAGCATGCTCCGCCTTTGTAATCCTTTATATATATATATATATATATATATATATATATATTATATATATATATATGTATATATATATATAAATATATATATATATATATATATATGTGTATATAGATATATATATATACATATATATATATATATATATATATATATATGTACGTATATGAAGTCACGTATTCTAAACTCCATAATAATCCACTTGAGTCAGTTAATGCAGAATTTAATAAGAATCTAAAAAAATATTTGAAAGGGAATGACTTACTTATTAAACAATTCTCTATTTTGTCCCCTTCCTTACCATATTTGTACGGGTTGATTAAAACTCATAATCCTTATGATCCTATTAGACCTATTATCAATTCTACTGGTTCCATTACTTATAAATTATCAAAATGGCTAGTGTTCATTCTGAGACACCTTGTTGGATCTATTTCTCATTCTCACATTAAAAACAACGAAGATTTAATCAACAAATTTAATAGTCTAGACTTTACATATTGTTTCAAGTTAGTTAGTTTTGTCTCTATTTTTTTATTTTCATTTGTTCCCGTTTTTTGTTTGCTTGAGCTTCTAAGAAAATAACTAAAATTTACCATTACCTGTAGATATTACTATCAATTTGATTAAAATTTATGTGGTTGACTTTAAATTTGTTTTCAATGATGAAATTTATGTTAAAAAATAATTTTTTATGGCTATGGGGAACCCCTTATCCCCAGTTTTAACCAATTTGTATATAAAGTTCTTTGAAAGGGAATTGATACCTTGTATTCTTCCCCATAATGTCATTTGGTATCGATATGTCGATGACATTTTATACATTTGGCCTACTGATCTTAATTTGGAAAATTTCCTAATTAAATTAAATTATTTAGTGCTTACTAACTACTATTCAATTTAAAATGGAGGTAGAACAAGATCACAAAATGCCCCTTTTGGATGGTTCTATTATTAGAATAGATAGAAGTTTTAGATTTGACATGTTTAGGAAGCCAACCAATGTTTTGTCATATGTTCATTTCTATTCTGCACATCATATCAATATTATTTTTTTTTATCCATGTCTTTAAGAGCTTATAGAATTTTCATTCCGGAATTTTTAGACAAGGAAATAAGAAGAATATATGACATTGCATCGAGCTTGTAATATCGTAAATATGCTAAAGATAGATCACAATATAGGGCCAGGAAGTATTATTTTAATACATCCCAAAAAGATAATACTTTTTGCAAGAAAAATCTTTTAGTTCTTCCCTTTCATGAAAATCTTATAAGACTTCCTCGGAAAATCTTGTAAGACTTCCTCGCATCCTTAAGGAGTTCAATATCAATATCGTTTCAAAAACAGTACCATCAAAGAGCTCCTCAATAAAAATTCCCCTTGCAATAATGTCGGATGCGCCTACAGTATTCCCTGTAAACACTGTAGCTCCTGTTACATTGGCCAAACTGGTAAAAAATTACATATAAGGATTAATCAACATAGATGTAGTATAAGGACGGGCTAAATGTCTAGTGGGGTTTTTGTCCATGTAAGAGACACACACCATAGCAGTGACTGGGACAATGTTAAAAAAGTTGTTGTTTGTAATTCTGTATATATATATATATATATATATATATATATATATATAGATATATATATATATATAGAAATATATATATATGATTTGGATGATGGAGAACATAAACACAGGGGAAGGCTCGGAACCTAAACACTCTTACGTTTCGTTCGCGTAGAACTTCTCTGAAGAAGTTCTACGCGAACGAAACGTTAGAGTGTTTGGGGTTCCGAGCCTTCCCCTGTGTTTATGTTCGCCATCATCCAAATCATTTCTCAAAAATACTTATCAATATATATATACATATATATATATATATATATATATATATGTATGTATTTATATATATATGTATTTATATATACATATATGGTATATGTATATATATATGTATATATATGCATATACATATACATACATATATATATATATATATATATATATGTATATATATATATACATATATATAGAGATATAGATATAGATATGTATATGTATGTATATATCACGAACCCAGTCGGAATAAAAGGAAACTTAGAAGTAAATATAACTTCTATATTTCGGCTAATAGCTATAGCCCTCTTCAAGGGTTACTAGTGATT
>NC_134783.1:2047500-2052500 GCF_046742065.1 Oratosquilla oratoria
CGTTACTCACCAGACAGTACATTCATCACGAGGTAGGACACCAGTTTACAAAAAACCCATATCAATAAAATATACCTAGATGCACATATACACATACATATACACATATATACATAGTTCATAAAACTAAATATAGAAGAATAAATAATTGTAGAAAATAAATACAAAAACAGAAGAGACAAAATAGTCCAATAGAGTAAATCAACAATCACATACAAAGGAGAAGCAGCTTATAAATATCAACAAATAAACCTAGGAGACAGAATCCCCCAGTTAGTGCACTGTATCCCGTTGAACATCAAAAATATAAAATACGGGACGTGACCCAGAGACAAGCAAATGGACAATGATCCAGCCCAGAAGTGCTTGTCTCCGGACCACGTTTTGTATTTCTGCTTTTTAGGCGAATAATGTGCTACAATGCACTAGTTGGGAGATTTTGTCTCCTAGGTTTATTTATTGACATTTATACGCTCATTCTCCTTTGTATATGTTTTTTTTGTAAATTGGTATCCTACCTGGTGATGAATGTACTGTCTGGCTAGTAACGGTCGCTTGGGAGACCTTTCCAGGGCGGCACACACGCCCCTTGATATTGATTCCCATTTGCTATCTTTTTATATCCCTGAAGATGAACCACGGAGAGGGCTCGAAACATAGGAATAAACTTATTTTGACTAGTCCAGCGTTTACATTCCTCGTATGTGTATATATATATATATATATATATACATATACATACATATACATACATATATATATATATATACATATATACATATACATATATAAATATATATATATATATATTCATACATGCAAGCATACGTACATACACGTACAAACATACATGCATACACACCGCACATAAAAAATACATACATACATATACATTCAGACATACAAAAATACATACTCTCACGACCCTATGGGCAAGATTAGTCGCGATATGATATATATATATATATATGTGTATATCTTTATATATATATATATATATATATATGTGTGTGTGTGTTTGTGTGTGTGTGTGTGTGTGTGTGTGTATACATATACATATACGTATATAAGTATATATATATATATATATATATATATATATATATATGTAACGGGACGGGTGTAACGGTATGGTTACATCGTTTCCATCCAACGTCACTTGTAAACACAAAAATGTAACGGGGTCGTCACATCATCACAATAAGGGGTCCACTGCACAAACGCCTCTAAGTTTTTGTTTCTTTATTGTCGTATCCAGTATGAATTTAGTTCAGACACTATTACACAGTCTTATCACTAAGGCACGTCACTAAGAACCGATCGCCTCCGAGCTCCGTGCATCTGGTTAAGAAGGCCGGAAGCTCCTTTGTGAGGTGCCACGCTCGTATAAACTGAATTGTTTATGTGAGCTGGATTTAGTTCGTCACATCTTATTTTAATTTACATAATTAGTTTATAATTTAGTCTGACAGCCAGACTATAATATATATCCAGGGGAGGTTCGTCAGTATACGTAATAATGTGTTTATTACTGTGTGGTTATTTGTGTGATCGCGTGTGTTCGTGTGTGCATGGTGACTGGTGGCGCGGCAGGGAGTGCTTTGTCAGCGAAATGAACAGGATGTCTTAGGCGCCTTATTGTCGGCCGGCTGGTGTGAGTGTGGGAGTGAGTGGAGGTGAGTGGGTTATATGACTGAGTGATATACTCACATGTATATGAGGCGTATACATATCGTTCTCCCCCTGGGGTTAGGTGGCTCCCGGCACCTAGGGTACATGATTTACAAAAGTATATATATGGGTAATACATCGAGAAAAAAATTTCAGAGACACAAAATCCTGTGGGATTATAAATGTGCAGATGGGGGGGGGGTGTTGTTGAAGTGATTTTGAGGTCCCAAGGGGGATCATGCACTGTAAATAGGGGTAGTGATGTTGTGTCTCAGAAGTATAACGTTGTGTCTCACCAGATTACATGTTATATTGGGTTTCACATACACTGTTTAATTCACTTTTAAATGTTATGGTTTTTATGGTTTAACACTATCACTGTTGGGAGTGTTGTTTTTCCAAACACTGTTCTATGGTCAGATTGGTGTGTCACATTGCACTTGTTTTATTTCATAGTATGGATATATAGTTTCCGTAAGAATGTTTATGGTATTTAAGATATTGGGTGAGACACAAGAATAAACTTAATCTAGGTTTACAATAATTTGGGTATGGAGGTGGAAAGGTTTTGGAAGGTGTTACTTCATGCAACAGAATATGATTATTATTATTAGTATAAAGAGAATGATTAAGAGGTAAAGGGCCGTGGAGTTATATGGAAGAATCCTATGATGTAAGTCGAATAAGTCCATGTCAAAAGTAGTCGATGTTTAAGGTGGGTAATTAATGATGTATTTACTTTTGGAGGATGAAGGTTATGTCTCAGTGAATGAGGATATGTTTATCTGACTCTCGCTAAGGTTATATTGGTCGGAAGGAAGTAGAGAAGTTTTGATAGATATGTGGAAAAGAGTTCTTATTGGAAATGGGCCATTTTAACCTCCACTGATAGATACATGACGTCCTGCATCTTCAGGGGCGAGAGCTAGAGTGCATGTTTAGTTGCGTCGACGCAGAGTCATGGGATGAGACTTGCGTATTGGTGATTGGTGTGTGTCTGTGATAGGTGGGTTGTGGATGGGAGGTGAGATTGGTTCGAGGTTCAGTTTGACCTTTCTCAACTTCTCTCCATGTATGGTGAAGGTGGTGTGATCAGAAGGATCTGTTAGTAGGAAAACATTGTTAGGGAGTGAACTTGTGACTATGAAGGGGCCTAGGAATTTTGGTTTGAGTTTGTTTGTTCTACCTGAGTCTTTTAACATGACTGTGTCGCCAGGTGCTATGTCAAGTGGAATTGACCGTTTGTGTTGTTTTGTCTTTGTCTTTTCCTGGGCTTCTTTCAGGTTTGCTCTAACTTTTTTGTAAATTGTTTGCATGCCTCTTTTGATGCAGTGTGCGAGGTTATCTAGGTTGTATAAGGGTGGGGGTGGTTGGTTGAATATTTGGTAGGGTAGGCGCATTGGTTGGCCGAAAATGATCTCATGTGGGGACATCTTTGTTGCGGAATTGACTGTGCTATTGATAATGGCTTGTACCTGTGGTAGCCACTCTTCCCAAGTGTCCATGAGGTCATTGACCAATGGTCTGAGAATCTCTAGGACCTTGCGATTTGTTCGCTCAGTCAGACCGTTTCCCTGGGGGTGGTATGCAGTGGCAAATGTTTGGTCAATGTTGTAGAGATGTGCTATTTCGCGCATCACCTCATTTTTGAATTCTGAGCCATTGTCAGATAACATTGTGTGTGGTATGTTGTATCTACAAAAGATATTGTTGACCAGGGTTTTGGCTACAGTCTCTGCTGTTTTGTCCTGGAGTGGTATTAAGATTGTGTATTTAGAGAAATAATCAACTGCTGTGAGTACATAATTGGAACCTTGATGGCTCGTTGGCATTTTCAGTAGGTCAATGCCAAGTGTTTCCCATGGCTCAGCAGGGAGTGGGATATCTTTTATGTTGAGTTCCCTCAGGTTAGGGCCTCTGAATTGGTTGCAAGTTATACAAGAATCTATGTGTGTGGTTATATCTCTTTTCATGTAAGGCCAGTAATATGTGTGCCTAGCAGTATTTAGTGTCTTATCTCTGCTCGAGTGGCCTCCCATTGCACTGTCGTGCAATATGTGTAGGAGCTTGGGGACTAGGGCTCTGGGGATAACAGTAACCTCTCTTGTATTAATGGTTCTCCTTATGACTCCGTCGACCAGATTGAGTTCCTCAATAGGGACAGGTGGTCGGGAGTGTAAGGGGGTTTGTGAGATGAGATGCTGTTTTATTGGAGACCATATTGGGTCTCCGTCAGTTTCATCTCTGAGTTCTTGCATAGGTATGCATGTGGTTTGGGTTATGGGGGTGATGTGAGTTTGTCTGCTCAAGCAGTCTGCCACTACGTTAGCTTTCCCAGCTAAGTATACGATCATGGGATCGTAATCAAGGAGAGTTGTTTTCCATCTAGCAACTCTCCCATGTAAGTCTTTGGAGTTAAAAAGATAGACTAGGGGTTGGTGGTCTGTTAGTATGGTAATCTTGTAGCCTAAAATGAGGTATTTAAAGTGTTTTAGTGCCCATATGATTGCAAGTCCTTCTTTGTGTGTAGTTGAGTAGTTATTTTCAGTGTTGTTTAAGACTCTACTTGCGTATGCTATGGCGTGTTCTTGCCAATTAAGTCTTCTGTGTGTATTTCCTCTTTGTCACTGGATATGTCATTTTGGTGTTTTTCTTCTCTAGACTTTGAGAAGACGCTATGTAAGCTTTGTTTTAGTTTTGACCTGGTGGCAAAGGCCATGTTGTTAAGTCATGTATTAGTTAATAGTTAGTTTTGATTTGTAATCTAAGAAAAAGGAGCTGTTAAAATATGAATAATAGGTATATAGTAACTAAGGGTAATATGTTATGCTTAGATATGGGAAGGGGGATATAGTATGTCAACGGTTATAGTATAATGGGATTACAAAAATCATAAAAATATATGTGTATATATAAAATAGTAATAAAATGTGGAAATAATATTATATAATAAGGAGTTAATTATTGTGATATTATACTTATAATAGAATTAATTATGGTTGTTCATAAAAAAAATTACAGCAGTAAAGTAGGTTACATTGATAAAAATGTATAAGTTCTATGTAAATATAAATGGGTAATACGTAGTGAAAGCAATTAAGGGTTATTGCATATATATATATTTATTTAAAGATAGGCAAAATATGTTGAATGTTGAATTTTAAACATGTAAGAGCTATTTGTTTAAACAAGAATTACTTAACTGGAAGAATGCATATGAATGTGATATTATGTAATATTCAAATCTAGTAAAAGTTATTGCATATATAAATATATGTTTTTTTTTAAATTAGGCAAATTATAATTAGTGTTGAAACATATAATTATGA
>NC_134783.1:2060000-2065000 GCF_046742065.1 Oratosquilla oratoria
AACAAATGGAAGAAATAATGAAAAAGGAGGAAAGAAGAAAAGAGAGGAAGAATGAGAGAAAGAAAGAAAGATAGGGTGTGACATAGCAGCAAATAATTTATGCGAAATTATTCTATATAAAATTTTGGCAGTGGACACGGTCATGATAATATGTGTGCTACATATGCTTATTATCATGCACAACACTCAAAGAGAAGAGCGCAATTTTCCTCAACCTTTTGAGTCATCTGTCGACATTTCCATCAAGCTGAGGCAATCAATAATGAACAAAAGAATCTGAGGCCGGGAGGAAAAGATGCTCGTGACACTAAGAATAAATAGGGTCATAAATACGTCCATTTTGAAAAAAAAAAAAAAAATAGACGAACCAAAAGCGTTTTGTCGCAGTGCGCAGTTTTGCTTAGAGAATTTATCGTCCATTGGTAGTTACTAGACCAGTTTTCTTAGTGCGGCAATGGTGGAGTGCCTCCCTCTTTTTCCTGGTAGGGGAAAAGGGGTGTTCAGGGGTTATAAGGACGACAAAACTACTGTAGCTGGTGGGAAACTGGCTGAAATGGGCGCACTAAAGTCCAAAAAGTTTTTAGATTAGGTTTGATGATAATGCAGTCCCCTCCCACCTTTTTGTAACCCTGATTATCAGTTGAAGAGTATCATGATCATTTACTTATCTATTCATTTTGCAATTTGTTTATATTCTTACTTATCTATCTATAGATTTGTTCTTTTGTATTCTCTCCATTGAAGGCATCGGATGGGAGGATCTCCGATTACAAAACAAGTTATGGTCGTAACTATCGTTATTATCATAACTATTAATTATTAGCCTTATCATTATCATCATTATTATCAATATTGCAATTATTACCATCCTCATTACTTTGACCCAAGCAGTGTGGTGGGGGCAAGGTCCTTCATACCCAAGGTGAGGTAAGAGGGGACGGGGGTTGAATTGGTTTGATTTATTTATGAGGAGGGGGAGAGCCTTGCGCAAATTAATCATTATTATTATCATTATCATCATCATTATTATTGTTATCATTATTATTATGATTACCATTATCAGTCTTTATTATCATCATTACTGTTATTATTCTTTCCGTGTTTACCAACACCCTCTCGCTTTATCAGCAGCCCTTCCTTCCTTGCCCTCGTCCTGAATCCGCCACCACGGAGACGGAGAAGGAAACTCCAGGGGCAAAGCCATCAGAGGGCGTTTCGGAGGCCGTTCGGCGTGTGCGGTACAGAGACCAAGAGCATAAACCATCCCAGAAAAGCCGCACGAAGCCAACATGAAAGCAATTTCGCAAACACTTGTTAGTGTTCGGACTTAAAGAAACACAAATGATTTAGCGTTAGTTAGTTTATTACATTCTCTCCCACTGCCTCATAGGTAGCGGGATTTTGGCTTCGGTGTAAACCTAAGTACAAACTGAGATGTAGGGGACACAAGCGACGAAGCACAGAGCAAAGCCAGGCTTTCTGTTACTGAATTGAAGTAGAGTTTGAATTTATCTCTTACTTGAAATACTTCTAAATGTACTACCTCAGCATTTCATGTGAGAGAAAAGTTCAAACTCTGCTTCAGTCCAGCAACAGGAAGTCTGGCTTTGTTCTGCGTTGCGTCGCCTGTGTTGCGATCGTTTCAATATGCCCTTTGGCTAAAGGTAGTGTATGCATGGAGTAGGAAGGAAATGTTGCCATGTGCGTTGTCTGAACAAGGCATCGGGTGATCCCGACAGGTGGTAGACATATGTATGTATGAAACTTTACTATCAACACTCAATTCCTATATGCATCCTTGTGTTTGAACTCAGCTTTATTGCGCGTGAAACGAGCGCGGTACCACTGAGCCAACCGGACTTCCAATAATTCAGCGTAGGTTGAAGAGGTATGTTAAACTTTTACAATGAAGAAGCTGCTAAGATATTGAGAGCTATTGTAGAACATAGGAACAACCATTATAGTTCCAAACCTGATCGTCTTTTGTGGGATGCACTAAAAGACAGCTCTTCCTACACTAGTGACACAGGACTTGACAGTAAATGTAACTTAATAATATGATTATGTACATTCTAATATTCTCACCGAAATATAGAAAGAGGAGGTACCAGAAAAAGTTTGGAATGTAAGCCTCTCTAATCTAGTTGTTAAAGATATTCTTCCAGGACATATTTGTTATGAAATAACGTGATGATGATAATATCTGACAACGATGATGGATTTTGGTATGAGTATCTATAACAATAATGGACAATGAAGAGACAAGGTGATAATACATAGTTTTTATCATTATGATACTATTATACTTTTTCCATTATGTGGTGACCCATAGGATGTGGCCGGCAAAACCAGCAGCGTTGCCACGTCTAAACCATCTCCAAAGAAGACGGGGGAGACACCGTTTTCTTTATATTTGCATGTATGACCGGTATAATTAAAGAGACTACAAGGGGCCCGAAGACCCGCGCTCAGCTTCTCTATGTAATTACTACCCCCCCCCCCAACCCCACGGAAATTCCTAGGTCGGGACCTGAGATGTCACATCGTTTAACAAGTCTCTTCTTTTCTTTACTCATATCACCTACCGTTTAATGAAAAAATCAATAAGCATTTAGAATATTCCATGTTAACATACTCGGGGTAGTGGACAGCTTCCGGTATATGCTGAATGTTTTGATTCAGTACGTGACAACACGGTAGACAACACCTTGTGGGTCACGAAATAATGGAAATAGTATAGTTGACTTTGTTACCTTTGCTAAAATGATAAAGTAGAAGTAACTCTGAAGAAAAAACCCAGCTGGTATTCTTTTCATAAGAAAAAAGAAAAATCCAAGAAACTGAAATTGATGTTAATTGGGTAAAACTTGATGCTTGTGGTAGTTTGAGAATTGGATGATATGAAAAGGGACGTAAGATAGATTGAAAAGTAAATAATAGTCATAATAGAACCATTTAATATAAAGATACTTGTTAAGGATTAGTACAATGGTTCTCAAGATTTATGCCATCTTGTTAATTCTCAAAGAAAAAAAAAAAATCGCCACCCTGTTGGTTCTTGAAAAAAATTACCACCTTGTTTTACGGACTCCCCAAGGTTCTCAAAGAGGGGGTACCCCTAAGGCCTATTTTAGCTTTCATAGCCTCACCTACTCATAACTTGGCAAGGGATCTGGTCAAGCGTCTGAGGCCACTGGTGGAAAGCTCTGAGAAGATGCTCAAAAATCTCGTCTGACTTCGTGGAGAGACTCAGAGGGGTTAACGTAGGAGATGACTATATGGTGTTGTTTGAGCTTAAATCGATGCTTACATCATTACAGCAGGATCTATTATGGCAGGCTACCTTGTTCACGGTGGAGAGTAGTCGAGAGTTCCTAGAGAGGGAAAAGCTGACAGCAAAGGAGTTGATGGGACTGGTCAATCTGTGTCCGGACTCGACTTTCTTCAAGTTCAGAGGTAAGATGTACCATCGAAAGGCAGGGAAACCCATGGGCTCCCCGATCTCTGTGGTATTGGAGGGATTGGCCACGCAACGTTACGAGGAGGAGGTGTTGATGAATGCGTCACCATCATTAAGATTATGAGTTCTTTACGTAGATGACGTATTTATCATTATGCATAAAGGGGAGGTGGAATCTTTCTCCGTTCTCTTGAACAGGAAGAATAAGGCCATTCAGTTACAGATGGGGAAGGAGGAGAACATTCGTTTGCCATTTATGGACGTAATGGTGCCACTTTGAGAACCGGTGTTTACACGAAAGGCACCTACACGGACCGGCTGCTAGATTTTGATAGATGTCATCCAGCTTAACACAAAAGAAGTGTGATCAAGACTTTTTGGTCTAGGATAGAAAAAATGTGTGCTACGAGTGATAAGAGGAGGGAGGAGAGGAAATACCCAAGGAAGTTTTTCAGGGACAACGGTTATCCAAATTCAGTGATATGAAGGTGGACGGCACAACTGTCCCTTATGTGAAAGCATAGAGTAGAGGTGGCACATAAATCTAAGAACACGCTACATGGAGCGCAGACTAAAGTAAAAGATACAGAGAGCCAAGTCAACCAGATAGAAGTGGTATATGACGTGAAGTGTAAAGAAATTGGTGATCAGATTGCAGGAGCACCAGAGGGCTGTCGGCAGGAGGGACTTTAGTTCAGCTGTTCTAAGGCACTGCAAAGACAGACATCATGAGATAGATTGGCAAAACAAAGAGGTTAAGTACAAAGGAAATGCAAAAAGGTGTTATGTTGTTCTTAGAAGCATAGGCTAGTGACGAAAACAGAGTTCACAGATGCGTCATTTTGAGCTCGATTTACAAGGGAGCAACAGTAATGTACACTTTTATCTGTGATTTGTGTTAGTTAATAGTGAGTTGTTCTGTTTTGGTGGTTGAATTACCAGTTTTAAGTTAATGACTGTTTCGCCGGGCATTCTGTCAAAGGAAACTTGATCCACTCCTATAATTATTCGTTCTCTTTTTGGGTTATTTTTTACGAACAGGGCTTCAATCTAAAGATGTCATTTATTATTCCATGTTTATACCAATTTGGATTTGTAAACTATGTGATATGGTGCCCACCAGGAAATATTTTTGTTTATTGAGGCCTGATTAATAAAAAAAAAGAAAAAAAAAAAAAAAAAGAGCAAACAGAATCCATGAAGAATTGAACGCCCATACCAACGGACCAAATGTCCAGGCATCCTGGTCAAATGACCGTGCAGTGACGAAAGATCAAGTCACACCACATTTTATAACTGTACCTAATTCTGCAAAAACCGAGGATATTGATAAATATTTATTGAAAGGTGGGATAAACATTGCCAAGGCATCCTCTAATAAAATAGGAAAAATATCTAAAGACCACACTAATAATCACAACAACCTCAGCGTGATTTATCGCATTCCCTGTAGCGGCTTTCCCTTATGCCGGCCATACACTATCATGTACACCTGACAGGTACGCCTGAAAAGTTACGCCTGTCAGGTATGCCATGGATT
>NC_134783.1:2070000-2075000 GCF_046742065.1 Oratosquilla oratoria
TAAAAAAGATCCAAACCCCTAAAGGAGACATTCTCTGGTTATGATTTTTGTCTCTTGTGGATGAGCAGCTCGTGCATTCTCTGACATATCTCATAGTTACAGAGGTTCGGTGAGGGGCAGTTCTCGACTATTCCCTGGTGGACTGAAGGAGTCTGTACCTCTATAAGAGTTCGGTCTCCCTGCATTGTCACGCGCATGACACTTACTGGCGCATGATGAATTCATCTCCCCTTGATACATTCGCTTCACTTTACACTTTTTTCTTGACACCAATCGAATAAAGATTTTATAGCTTGTCTTACTGTCGATATTTTAACAGCTACTCTTCTCCTTGCATTTTTAAAGACACTTTCATTTATATCCCGTCGCTTTGTTCTCGTCCATGTCAAAGGCGTTTCAATTTTCTTGTCTCTCAACTGAACTTCGGTTTCTACACTACAGATACTATTTCGATATCTTAGTCAAGGTCTTTCCAAGTCGTTCAGTTTCTTCAGTTTGACATGATTTTTCCAACCATATGAGATTATAGCCCCTGTTTTTATATATATATATATATATATATATATATATACATATATATATACATGTATATATATAAATATATATATATATATATATATATGTATATGTATATATATATATATATACATATATATATATATATATATACATACATATATATATACATATATGGTACCCTGCGTTTCCTGGACGTCCTCCTCACGCAAGAAGGTGACCGTATGAAGACCGAGGTATATATCAAGCCTACCAATCCCGGACTATGCCTGAGCGGTGAAAGTGAATGTCCGCAGCGGTACAAGGACTCTACCATTGCTTCCTTCTACAGAAGAGCCCTTACCCATTGCTCTTCCTGGACGTCTACGCAGAAGGAGTTCGACCGAGCAACACAAATGTTGGTCAACAATGGACATTCCAATCAGGATTGCCAACGTGTCCTGCGTACTGTTCTAAACAAATGGTACGTGGGACAACAAGCCGTGGTTGAAGAAGGAAACACTCACAGCCTCTTCTATAGAGCTTTCATGTCTTCCGCTTACCTCGAAGAAGAGAAGAGTGTGAGAAATATAATTGATAGGAATGTTTAAGTTACTAACCCTGTGGACCGTGTAAAGCTGGTAGTGTACTACAGGAACAGCCGCACAAAGGACCTCATCATGAAGAACGATAGTTCACCACGCCCTGGAGATATGGAAAGTACCTACCTTGTGTACAAATTATCTTGCCCAAATAGGGACTGTACGCCCTACGATGCTTACATAGGGTTGACTACTACCAGACTTTCCAGGCGCCTGAGCTATCATCTGACTCAAGGAGGTCCCAAACGTCACTTCCTGGAGAAACATGGCCAGCATCTCACAGGTGATGTCCTTCGGCAGAACACTGTCATCATTCAGAGAGAGTCCGACAAGAACCGCCTTGCCTACCTTGAAGCTTTATATATTGCGGATAGTAGGCCGTCTCTGAATTCCCACCAAGACGCACCTACTATACTGCCTAGTATTAAGCCTTTCAGGAGAAGCAAGCCCCGAGGCAGGACAGAAAACATCACACTACACCCCCGGGGTAGCGAGGCTCGAGAGAACGGAAAAGCCAGCCAATGAGCGTACGTGGGAAACCGTCCCGCCCTCTCAACCATGAGGAGACCAAAAAGGGTCATCCTTCCAGCCAATCACACGCTGTATTTCTGTATCTTTGTAATATATAAACCCATGCATTTGTTCCATCTTTGTATTTTGATAATGACTCAGGTAGAGTCGAAACGTCAATAATGACCGGAGTAGGAAATCTACTCTTTCCTTTACCCCTTGCTATAAAGGATACCTTCAGGAAGTTGGAAACTCTGAAGAAGAAATTGATCAGTGCTGAATTTGCAGTTGCTTTTAACCAAGCCTGCCTAAGAAAAGGAAAAAAAATATATATATATATATATATATATACAGTATATAAATATAAATATATATATATATATATATACATATATATACATATATACACATATATATATAAATATATATATATATATATATATAATACATACTTCTCTTTCAGAAGTAGAAAGTTGGTATGATACTGTATAAACTAGTATTCTTAAAGCTGATGAACTAATACCAGAGGCTTACAGACAAAATTTCAGAAACTATAAGAAGACACATCAGTTAACTTCGTAGAATAAGCTGCTCAACAAGAAAGATTATTCAACAGGTAGCCTTTAGCTAGCAAAACAGATAATATAGATATACTTAAGTTGATTTTGTTGGAATAATTTAAAAACACTTCGAAAATAGTTCTTAGGATTTTCCTAGATGACCACTTTTCCGATACTTTGACTAAACCTGCTATCTTGGCTGTCGAGATCACATTAACTCGAAAAACTAAATCAAGACAAATGAATTCCCAAAAGTAAACAAATGAAAATCATACATCCCATATTTAGTTAAATTCATTTATTCCTGGTCTCCAAAGAAACCCTCTGAGTATGCACCTAACCCATGTTATTACCCCAATTACAGGCCTACTTTCAACCATAGACATCCAAATCAACCTTGGCAAATCAGTTCCTCTACATTATATTATTTTTACAAAGAGGTTGGCCGTCACATTTCAGTTTTCAGCAAAAGACTAGCACCTCAATTTTCCCTAGCTAAGATACCTACTCTTGTAATATGAAACCAGATGATTCAATATCCCCTATTCAGAAAAAATAACCAGAGAATCCTCATCAGACCCTGATCCTTTTATCAAACTCTTTGTATCCTAAGGAACAATAGTTCACAGCAGCTATGGACGACAATATCCAGTGTTCACATTCCGAGACACAAGAGCAAAATAAACTCGACTGTTAACTTCTGCATTGCATAACCTTGAACAATTTTATACAGGTTATGACATACTGATAGAAGGAGTTGGAGAAGTTATAAAATGCCCATTACATAACATTTTCTTATATTCTAAACTAGCCATCGGAATTGTCAAAGTAGATGTAGTGGAATCGCTTCCCATAATAGGAATAACATTTTTCTTAGCGAATGACACTGCTGGAAGCAAAGTAACCTCCCTTTTAATAGCTAATAATCCTAAGACCTCAGTATAAGAATCTTCAGATAACTTAGAGTTATTTCCAGCCTGTCTCGTGACAAAACCCCAATAAAAATATCCCTTTCTGCTTTTCCTCTGTTTCTATCTCTAGAGCAGATCTAACCAGAGAACAACAGTCACTCTTCCCTTAAGAATCTGTGTAAATTTGCTTAATTTCCAGAATAAGTTGGTATTTATGTACAAAACGGAGTCCTTATGCAAAAATGGAGAGCATTTACAGCAACTGCTGACCAGCCATGGCAAGTAAAAATTCAAATTGTCCACCCCCTTGCTTTCAGAAATACTGTTCTAAAACTGGCTCATGATACTTTCTTAGCAGGTCAATTAGGGGTAAAAAAGACATTGTTTAACATAATATAATCCCACATTTCCATTGGCCCACGGTTGCCAAGATGTTGCCTAATACTATAGAATTTGTCACACGTGTAAAAATTTTGGCAAACCCGTAATGGAAGAACTCTTTAACAAAGTTCTCGAAGACTGTGTAGGCCCATTACCTCGTTCGCGTAAAGGCAATTAATATCTCCTCACCACAATGTGTATGAGCACCCGTTTTCCTGAAGCGATTCTCTTGAAAAATATCAAGACCCAGAACGTAATTAGAGAAATGTTGAAGTATCTCACTATGGTAAGATTTCCCAAATATATTCAAAATGATCAAGGAAGTAATTTTCTCTCCAACGAATATAAAGAAACCCTTGTAACATTAGGTATACATAATGTAACATCCACCGCCTATCACCCTCAGTCATAAAGTTATCTCGAGCGCTTTCACCAAACCCTCAAGACCCAGTTGAGAACCTACTGTCAAGATGGTTCTCGAAATTCGGGAGACGGACTTTCGTTTTTATTCTTTGCAATCAGGACAACAACTCAAGAAAACTTTGGACTTAGTCCTTCGGAGTTGGTCTTCGGCCATAAAGCCCGAGGTCCTCTGAAGATAACTCATAAAAATGGGTGGAGGAACCACCTGATAAACTACAAAATCCTCCTGAGATTCCCTTGGAAAAACTCCAGATATTACAGAATCTTCAGGACAACAATCCAAGAAAGCTTGGGACTCAGCCCTTTAGAATTAGTCTTCAGCCTTGAAGTCCGAGGTTCCCTGAAGACAATTCATGAACAATGAGTGGAGGAACCACCTGATAACCTACAAACTCCTCCTGAGATTTCCTTGGAAAAAAAAAAAAATACTACAGAATATTGAGTTAAAAACAGGACACCTATATGAAAAACAAGGTAAAGACATACTCTACCTCTTTGGAAGCTTTCCAGTTCTATTTCTAGATGCCTCATGACAAACTATGAGATAATTCTAGGCTCACGAAGAACTATCAAAGAAGCCCCTAAAATTAAGATGTTCATAAAAGCTGAGATAATCCTGCTTTAACAGAGAATAAGTGAACCCTCTAGTAGTCCTTGGACTTCTTGTATTCTTGTCCCTAAACCTGATCATTCTTATCACCTGTGCATTTTTTATAGGAAGATCAATGCTCATACCAAAACTGATGCTTTTCTTATCCCTAGGATAGACGATATTATCGACATCTTGGGCAATGCCAGGTATGTTTCCAGGTTGGACATGTTACGAGGGTACTATCAAATTCCGGTACACCCTCGCTAAAGAGAAATAACTGCATTTGTTACTGAGGAAGAGCTTTCTTAATTTAGTGCAATGCCATTTGGCCTTGAAAACGCCCCTGGTACTTGTCAAAGAATGAAAAGTAGACTTGTTACAGGATTTTCAGGAGTGAAAACCTATCTAGACAACGTGATTATATCACTAGGCAACAAATTTCTTTTTTTTTCTGTTACAGACACGTGACCTACTAATTCCTACTAAATTGATGATGTTGATTTCCAATCTGATGTCTAAATTTATC
>NC_134783.1:2095000-2120000 GCF_046742065.1 Oratosquilla oratoria
TGGTCTTGTTTATCTATTTGTTTGTTTGTTTTCTATCTACTAATTTTTCTATATATCTATTACTTTATTCGTTTGTTTATTGATCTACTTATTCATTTCTTTATTTATTTAGTCTTTTATTGTTCAAAAGTTTGAACACGGGTCTTCCAGTGCTAAATACTAGTACTAGAAAATATTCTTTCAATATTTTCTTTTATTCATTCACTTCATAACATGTTTATCTATTGATCTATCTGTTAATATATTTATATATATATATATACATATTCCTCCTTTATCTATCTATTTAAATATTCATATATCTTCTCCTTTTTCTTCTTCTTCTTCTTCTTCTTCTTCTTCTTCTTAGGTTAAGTTAGTTT
Source organism: Oratosquilla oratoria (assembly GCF_046742065.1). Taxonomy (NCBI): domain Eukaryota; kingdom Metazoa; phylum Arthropoda; class Malacostraca; order Stomatopoda; family Squillidae; genus Oratosquilla; species Oratosquilla oratoria. Next base: position 2,095,363 of record NC_134783.1, read on the forward strand.
GGGGTAGGTTTAGTTTAGTTTAGTTTAGTTTAGTTTAGTTTAGTTTAGTTTAGTTTAGTTTAGTTTAGCTTAGCTTAGCTTAGTTTAGTTTAGTTTAGTTTAGTTTAGTTTAATTTAGTTTAGTTTAGTTTAGTTTAGTTTAGTTTAGTTTAGTTTAGTTTAGTTTAGTTTAGTTTAATTTAGTTTAGTTTAGTTTAGTTTAGTTTAGTTTAGTTTAAGTTAGGTTAGATTTGGTGAAGCAAGGTTAGATTATGTTGAGTTGGGTTGAGCTACGTTAGGTTAGGTTAGGTTAGTATACGTTAAGTTAGGTTAGATTAGGTAAAATGAGGTTAAGCTATGTAGGGTTGGGCTAGCTTAGCTTAGCTTACAATAAGTTAGATTTATGTAAGATTAGGTTAGGTTAGATTTGGTGAAGTAAGGTTATATTGTATTCAGATGGGTTGGGCTACGTTAGGTTAGGTTAGGTTAGGTTAGTATAGGTTAGGTTAGATTAGGTAAAGCGAAGTTCGGTTATGTCAGGTTGTGTTAGGTTAGTTTAGCTTAGGTTATTTTAGATTTATCTAAGTAATATTAGGTTAAATTAGATTTGGTGAAGCAAGGTTAGAGTGTGTTGGGTTGGACTACGTTAGGTTAGGTTAAGTTAGATTACGTTAGCATAGGTTAGGTTAGGTTAGATTAGATGAAGCGAGCTTAAGCTATCTTGAGTTGCTTTAGGTTAGCTTAGCTTAGGTTAAGTTAGATTTATTTAAGTAAGATTAGGTTAGGTTAGATTTGGTAAAACAAGGTTAGATTTTGTTGTGTTGGGTTGGGCTACGTTAGGTTAGGTTAGATTAGTTTAGGTTCAGTTAGTATAGGTTAGATTAGGTGAAGCGAGGTTAGGCCATGTCTGGTTGTATTAGGTTAGCTTAGTTTAGGTTGAGTTAGATTCATTTAAGATTGGGTTAGCTAGGTCAGGACATGGTTAGGTTAAATAAAATCATGTTAATTTCAGTTACGTGAGGTTAATCAGATTAAGTTAGTACAGTTGTACCGACGTTGATTAAATCAGTGCAGTTGTACCGTCGTTGAGGAAGGAACCCATTGGTTAGAAATTCTATTCTTACCTAACCTCGTCCCACTGGTTGATGTCGCCTTTCTTTCAACTTGTGAAATGAAAAGAAAACAATAATAACGAACTTGGATAATCTTCGCAGGGGAAGTGTGAACAAGGTTTGCCAAAACGTTCGCATTTAAAAGTTAAGCGCCAAGCAAAGATTCTGAAGAGTCTGAAAATAATGAACAGCAAATGCCAGCACACCGAATGCTAGACTCCTTCAGAGCAGAAGAGGAAATGAGAGCGGAGTAAGAGTAATAGAACGAAGTGAACACATTACTGAGGTACGGTCAAGTGAAGTCGATGTATTGCTGTGAGATATTTTGAATGGAAGAATAGCATTTATTTGTCTTTGATATGAAATGTGACGTTGAAATAAGAATAACAAAACAAAAAATAATGATAATGATAATATATATCAAATATTAAAACATTCCCATTTCTTAAAGGAGATCATAGCACAGAGAAAAGAAAAATTTGATAGTAAGAAATAGATCAAATAAATAAATCTAAATACATATGAAAAAAGACGCTGAATTGCTAATGTAGCTTTCTATAGTTCGAATGAGCTTGACGATACGAAACATTTGCAAAGATACGGTCCGACTTCACCCCTACATAGGATGAACGATAGAGATTAGTCGCAGAATGGTTATTTCTTTCTACTTCAACTAAAGCAATCCTACCACGGACCACGGGTGAGGTGAGGATATTGGTTCCCAGCCCTTCCCCTTGGTGGTAAAATTATATGCATACATATATAATACATACATGCATACATATATAAATACATAGATATACATACATATACCAAAGGCTTTTTCCCCCTTATAAGGGAGGTAGCCAAAAATCAAAGGCATTGAAACCACTCCCACCCATTCCATCCCTAACATACTCTACTCCCCTCTACCCTCTTCCCTCCCTCTTATCTTAGCACCTCCTAGATGACGGGTCATCCCAGCATCTTGTCCCCTGCCCTGGGTCAGAAGCAGTGTCACAAGAAACAGCACATTCACAGCAAGGCCGATTCATTAAATTGGCTAACTCCCTTCGGGCTGCATCAATTTATTTCTCATACATATTCCCTCACCTCTATCCCCCACCCACTCCCGCTCATGCATCACAGCATCATCCATACACAACCATTCTCCATTCACCCCATCTTCTGTCCTCTCCCGTCCTTCATCAACAGACATTCCTCTCTTTCCCATCCATCCATCTCATCCTAAATCAATTCCTCATGCTCACTTCTTCCACCTCTGCCTTCCACACCTCTTTTACTAATATTTCTTCACTCATTCTTTCCATGTGTCCAAACCACCCCAATACTCTTCAACCCTATCTCCCAACTCCTTTTTCACCCTCATTCTCCTCCTCACCTCCTCATTTCTCACTTTATCCAACCTAACAACCCCTATCATACTTTTCAGACACCTCAGCTCAAACACATTCAAACTCCTCCTCTCTTCCTCCCTTATATTCCATATTTCTGCCCCGTACAGTGCTGTCGGCACAATCACTCCTTCATACAATCTCCTCTTAGCCTCCATTCTCAAATGTCTATTACCATTACACTTTTTAACCCCCCAAGGCATTTAATCACTTCTCTCAATCTACATTCTACTTCTACCCCCACTCCTCCTCTTCCCGCCACACTCGCACTCAAGTATCTAAGACCTCCAGTCTCTCTCCCTTAATACTCACTTCCACTCTGCTGCGACTTTCTCCCCTTGTACATCTCATCACCTTACTTTACCCACATTTATCTTGAAGTTTCTTTTTTCGCACACCTCCCCAAACTCTGTCACCAACTTCCTCAATCCCTCTTTTGATTCTGCAACAACTGCAGTGTCGTCAGCAAACAACAATGGGCTTATATCTTACTTTTCTCCATTTTCTTTAACCATCTCCAATCATTGACCCATTACCTTTGCATTTACGTCTTGCACCACCCCATCCATGTATAAGTTGGACAGCCAAGACGACATAACACGTCCCTGACGAAGTCCCATCTTTACCTCAAACCACTCACTCTCCATTTCTAACCCTAACAAAAGGTCTAATAGTCTCATAAAAACTCTTGACTGATTTTAACAGCTTTCCTCCTATCCTATATATCTGCAATACCTCCCACAGTACCTTCCTGTCTAACCTGTCATAAACCTATTCCAGATCCATAAAAGCCCAAAATACATCCTAACCCTTTCCTATAGGATTCTCACATATCTGTCTTACCACAAAAATCTGATCTACGCAAACACTACCTGTCCTAAACCCATACTGCTCCTCACCAATTACTCCCTCTGCTCCTCTCCTAATTCCCTCACTCAAGACCCTCCAATAAGCCTTCCCAACTATACTTAACAAGCTGATCCCTCTGAAACTACTACACTTACACCTGTCCCCCTATCCCTTGTTAAGTGAAACTATACAGGCACTCCTCCAGTCCTCCGTCACTGTACCCTCTCTTGAACAAACATTAAATAACCTCACTAGCCAGTCCACTATCACTGTATCTCAGTTTCTCAGACATTCTGCGTGGCATCCATCCAGCCCAGGTGCCTTACCTGCTCTCATCATCTTAACAGCTGCCTTCACTTCACCTCTATTACTCTTCCATTTTCCTCACTCATCACGGTAATTTTCATGGCGCTTCCCATTGCAACTACCCTTCCCTCCCTATCCTCCTTCACATTTAGCAACTCCCTAAAATACTCTGCCACCTTCCTCTGACTGCCTTCAATTCCATTATCATCTCTCCACCTGCACCTTTTACCTTTTCTTCTCTTCTTGATTTGCCTCCTGTTCCTCTTTTAATTTCTTTCATTTTTTTTATTACATTCAATTTTTGCTGTCATAGTCTTGCCCCATTTCACATCTACTCTCCTCTTTGCCTTCTTTATCTTATGCTTTACTTCTCTTCTCTTATCTTTTCTTTGTACCTCTCACATGATTCCCTCGTCCTAATTTGTAACCAATCTATGAAAACTTGCTTCTTCTCTTCTACACCCTTCCTCAACCCACAACTCATTATCCTTCCTTCTATTTCCTCCCATCCTTCTTGTTCCACACACCATCTTTTCACACCTTATGACTCCCTCCTTGAACCGTCCCCATTCCTCCTCCACTCCTAGTTCTATAGTTCTACTCTATCCTTCACCCCCTCCCACTCCTATCTCAGCTTCTTTTACTCCTCCTTTCTTCCTCTTTTAAGCAGTTCACTCTAAGTACTTCTGCCCTTTTCCTCTTTCTCCACCTATCCTCCACTCTCATCTTACCTTCCACCAAATAATGGCCTGATATTCCCCCAATCTCTCTCCTTAGAATATGTACATCCTTAACTCTTCCTACTATTCTCCTGGTTACCACTATATAGTCCATTAACGCTCTATCTACCACCCTTCCGTTCACCACCCTCTCCCATGTGCACTTATGCTTGACTTTCTTCCTAAACACTGTATTTTCTATCATCAACTCTCTCGAGATACATCTCCACCATCAACTCTCCACCACGTTTTTTTCCTGGAACTCCACACTTCCCAATCACTCCGTCTATTGGTCCATTTCCTACCCTAGCATTAAGGTCTTTCCATGTTATTACATTGACATTTCTTCCTAATCTCTTTATGCACTCATTTAAATTCATTCAAAAAGCCTCCCTTTCCTCTATACTCTTCTCACTACCAGGCCCATATGCACTTACAAAAACCCACACCTCCCTTCCCAGCTTCACCTTCACCCACATTAACCTTGAAGAAACCTCCTTCCTCTCCACTACATGCTTACCCATCTCTTCACTTACTAGTATAGGCACCCCTTCTCTCCTTCTTCCTCACTTCACTACTGAGAACCTCCCAACTACTCTCCCAGACTCACACTTGCCCCTCCCTTTCAACTTGGTTTCACTCAGTGTCAACACATCCATCTTTCTTCTCACAAACATACTGCCTATCTCTTCCCTTTTGCTCTCATCTATACCACATCCACGGACACTAAAAGACCCAAACCTTAGGGTACTGGTTGGAAAACTCCTAGACCCTCTTAAAACTTTATTTTTTTTAGGAATGTGGCTCTGGGGCTATAGGTAGTAGAATTCTTAGTCGTATCCCCGTCCTGTTTTTTATCGCCTCGTACGACTCAAGTGGGAAGACTTGGTGCATTCTTTTCCCCCACCACAGGGTTAATACACACACACACACATATATATATATATATATATATATATATATATATATATATATATATATATATAAATTGATACATACATGTAGATGTACCAAAAGCCCCTTGGTCCCTTCAAATGGGGTGACCGATTCAAAGCAGAAACCCACCCAACACCCATCCTATACCCATAAGATTAAGAAATAAATAAATAAATAGATAAAATTGTCCTTCCCATCTTAGCCCATCTTAGCTACACGTACTCAAGTTAGAGGCAATGTAGCAAGACAACAACATGGAAATGCATTGCATACATTCTTTGATCAGACGTATGTATTTGTGTAAGCCTTGATCCCTGTTCGTAATCATGAAGACCCAAACTCAACCGCCAGCGACTAGCTATGAGTGACTTTTACTTAAGGTACGTTTTGCTCGGTGTCATTACACTGTAGCCAATGGCGGATGACGTGCATCATAGCTGGCATCATTTTAGGTAAACGCATTGGTAGGTACAGTTAGAATCATAAGCCTCCTACTTTGCAACTCAAAGCAAAACAGCCTCATTCCAAAACAAAGAATCAGTGCTCTGGACAATCGTTTCACGATCATTATATTGAACCATGAACGACCATCGTTGAGCGATAATCGTATCGAGCAAAATGTACCTTTGCCCCGGCAATCCCGTCACAAAGGTCAAGGACGACGGTATCGTAACAACTATGAGCCTTTCGATGTAAGCCTCCCACCGGCCCAATAAATAAATAAATAAATAAATAAGTAAATAAAAATGGAGAGTAAGCCTCTCTGCCCTTCGCAATTAGATCAATACCTTGAGAGAAATCTCACACACAAAAAGATCAACACAGTTCCACGGGAACTCATAGAAACAATGTCTCAGGGCTTCCCTTTCAGTGCCGCCAGCATCGCCCCTATGGAGAGAATAAAGCTTTCAAGAAGAGACAAAGAATGTGTGTTCTTTAGTAAAAGAGATATGAAATGTAACTTTTAATGCATTCAACTATACAAACATTTGTTACCCGAATGAAATATTCTCGATTCCTTTATTTGAATTCAACACCTATTGGTGGCTAGGCACATTAGGCCAAAGTTAGGCTTAGCATCTACTGGTATAAGCTCTTCATATCTAATGTTAAGTTAGCCAACCCCCCACCCCACCCCGTAGGAATTCGAAGAACATGAACAGTTTAGTGACGTCATGTGTCTGTTAAAAAGAGACAGGCTTATAAGAAATATAAGTGCTCGGGTGCATCTAATGACTATGAAAGTTATGTATCAATACAGAGAGATTTAAAAAAGACAATAAGAAAAAGAAAACGACAATACGAAATGAACATCGCTGATAAGTCCAAAGACAATCCCAAAGAATTCTATAGTTACATTAGAGATAAAAAGGTTGTTAGGAATCACATTGGTCCACTATTATCTGCTGACGGTCAACTTGAATATTCAAATGAAGGAATGTGTAATTTCTTAAACAATTATTTTAGCTCAATATTCGTAAACGAAATACCTCAAAGTGAATTCCAAACTGAAACCTGTGAAAAGTCTGGGGTAAACTTACTCACTACGGTAAATATAACAAAAGAAAAAATTAAAAGGTGTATAGATAAACTCAAAGTTAATAAAACACCAGGGCCTGACAGTTGGCATCCAAGAATCTTAAAGGAAATGAAAAATGAGATTGTTGTTCCATTAGAAATTATTTTCAAGAAATCCATCATATCCGGAGATGTCCCAACAGAATGGAAGCTAGCTAACGTTACTCCCATATTCAAAAAAGGTGACAAAAAGAAGACAAATAACTATAGACCTATAAGTTTGACTTCAATCGTAGGAAAAATAATGGAAACTATCATCAGAGATGCTATCGAATATCATTTAGAAAGTAACCGTTTGATAAATGATAGCCAGCATGGTTTCAGACGGAAACGTTCTTGCGTGACTAACTTACTCGAATTCTACAACACAGTTATCTCGAATTATGACAAAAGAAACAATATAGATTTAATATATCTAGACTTTGCAAAAGCTTTTGATACCGTCCCACACGAAAGACTACTTACTAAATTAGCTTTGCATGGAATAAGTGGTAGCCTGTTAGGTTGGACTAGTAATTGGTTGAATGGTCAAAAACAGAGAGTTGTTTTAAATGGAAAAACTTCCGGATGGAAAAATGTTGCAAGTGGAGTTCCTCATGGTTCCGTTCTTGGGCCACTTCTATTCATAGTATATATAAATGATATAGACCATGGACTAAAATCTACTGTTTCCAAATTTGCTGATGATACAAAACTGTGCGGAGTGGTAAATGATCACTCAAACCAATTAGATATTCAAGAAGATTTAGATACATTACAGCAATGGTCTGAAAAGTGGCTAATGAAATTTAACACAAGTAAATGCAAGGTAATGCACATAGGTAAAAATAACAGTAAGTACGATTACAAGTTATTTGGAAATTCCTTAACAAAAGTGGATAGTGAAAAAGATCTCGGCGTAATTATCAGTAACGACCTCAAATCATCCAAGCAGTGTATTTCAGCCTCTGAGAAAGCAAATACGATTCTAGGACTGATTGCGCGATCTTTTGATTTCAAAACTCCATCACTCATTAACAAGCTATATAAATCGTTAGTTCGTCCGCATTTGGAGTATGCTGTTTCCGTGTGGTCACCGAATTTCATTAAAGACATTGACAGACTGGAAAGAGTACAACGGCGAGCCACAAAACTGATTCCAAATATCAAAAATAAATCATACGAAAATCGACTAAAGCACATGAATCTGTTTTCCCTAAAAAAGCGTAGACTCAGAGGTGACTTGATACAGGTCTTTAAGATTTTAAAAGGAATTGACAACATCAAAAGTGACCAAATTTTCACATTGAATGAGAATCCGACAAGAAACAATGGTCTCAAACTGTCCGGAAATAGATTCAATTTGGAAGTAGGTAGAAATAACTTTGCCAACCGTGTAGTTAATGAATGGAATAAACTTCCTGCACAGGTAGTGCAATGTAGTTCAGTTCGAAGCTTTAAGAATCATTTCGATAAATACCTAAGTAAGATGCTGTAATGATTATAATTTATCTTATATTATTTGTTTTTGTTTTGTTATCATTTGTCTGTCTGATTTTCATTTATTATTTGTTATATATCAATTTATTATTATTTACTATTTACCTGTTTGTTTATTATTTTAACTATACCTATGCATTTATTTATGTATTTCATTTGTTATTTACATTGTTATAGTTTTTATTTATTATTTTATTATTAATATTATTATTATTATTATTATTATTATTATTATTATTTTTTTTTTTTTTGCATCCGACCTAGATATGGATCAAAAGGTCTCCTGTTGGCATGCTCCGCCTTTGTAATCCTTTGTAATCCTTTGTAGAGTGTATAGTAAATTGTTGTTATGGTTGGCATTATCGTGAAGTGATTTTAAAATAAATTTTAGCTATAATGATGTATTTCATGTCTGTTCTCAGACTTTGTTTCTTATCCATTTAATTATTCGTTCATTTATCTATCTATTTACCTCTTCATATATCGATGTATCTATTTATTTATTTATATATTTATCTACTTTTCATGAATATTCATGCAATCATTTTTACTTCTTTTCCACAAGGTTGCTCGGTAACTGATATACAGATGACAAGAAGAAACATAAGCTTTTCCCTAGGCAGCATGCAACATCTCCTTAAGTAAATATAATCGACTGGTGTTAGCCAAATTATGGATCCAAATTGGATAAATTTAAGTTTAGAAAGGAAATAAGCAAAAACTGGTTAACAATGACATAGACTATGTAGTGAGTGCTGAAACAACTGGCTGTATTAAGAGAAGATTAGATAAATTTATGATTAAAGTTGAACGGTGGTAAGAGACATAGAACTACCTAGTGTAGGCCTCATGGCCTCTTGCAGTCGCCTCAATCCCTATGTTTTTATAAAACCTACAAACGGTGCCTCCATCCATGATGAGTACTCTTGGATGAATAAAATCCCTTGACACAATTTAGAACAAAATCTTTAAACTTCATCACTATGCAGAAGGAGCCTGACCACTCTGGCACTCTGATAACGCGATGAATCTTAATCAAGTATGGCAGGCTCTCACCAGGTTATCTAATCTCATTCTAGTTTAACGCAGGTCAAACTAGATCAAATTAGATCTAGTTAAGGACAGGCCTCATTTGTAACCCCAGTTCAACTTCCTCTTAAACACAGGTTAACTTTGTTCAATTAGCATTCCCGACTCAAGGGGAGGAAAAGGAAATAGTGTTTGGGTTTGACTAAATCTTCCATTGGCGTCCGACATGTCTACAGTGTCATGTACCTCTTGCATAAAACATGTAAGTAAAACTAAACGATGTTGTTACAAAAAGTTTATTGTATTGAATAAAGATTGTTCTTTCTATTGGGAATCTACAGATTTTAATAATTTCCCATATTCAGGACTACGAAAAGTCCTAAACTGCTGTAACATTTTTATATCGAAAATACTTTCTGATATTCTGGTGCTTTTTGTTAATGAGGTTTTGGCTCTGAATACTTGGGATTTCTGAATTTTAACGATTACGAATAGAAAGACCTTTCTATAAAGTAAATCATTGTCAAAGGTTGACTAGTTCACACTCTGCCCGATGAGAGAATTTTGTGTAGATGGATGGATTCCATTCATAGTCGCTGAATCTCGACTTGTTTAATGATAATAATATATAAGTACTTAATGTCACATGGAGACGGTTCTGTTAACGAGATCTGATACAGTATGTACAGTCACGAGGCAAAGTTTTGAGCCATCCACAGTTTTTTATTATACAAAATCCAAACTCTTTGTCTGACAACTTTCTTATCTGTTTAAGAAAATTACCTAACGATAAACTAAGAACTCCATGGAAAAATATATCACGTACTCGAGAGAAAAAAAAAAAACATATTGACGGTGTGAGAACTGTAGCGTGGGTCAAACCATTTGCTTGTTACTATACATATCGGTTGTTTAAGAGCTGAGAGGAGAACAGCTACGCTCGTGGGTATCACTTCTGAAAGTCACACATAAACCCACCGACCACAAGAAAAATTATTCTTGCTCCATTCTACTGGAAATCTGTCTCCTGCGGACAACCAAAAATATACCATAATGTATCAAGACTATACGATAAGGCATTCCATTACTTCAATATTTTTTAACAAAAATACTCTAATTATAATGATACTCCTGTATACAAGATGTATTACATTCTCTACTGCGAAAACAATAATTGCTTAGTTTCGATATAGTATAGGTCAGTTTCAGGTGTTCGCTGTAGTACAACACATTTTTGTCATATTTGGAAAAATACTCAATATGACATATAACACATAAAGGCGTGATTTATGGGCAGTCATTGATAGCTACCTTTGTCAATATAATATTATTAATTTAATTTGTTACAAACCGTATCCATTTAGAATAAGGAACTAGAAATCACCACTTTCAAAACCGGAAAAATCTGATAAATAATATTCCTTTTGATGTATGACTAAGATATTTATACATGAGATTAAGCTTGCGGTAAACTTATTTTTAGTAATGGCCTAATAACCGAAAAAATAATCCACATTAATGTTTTTTCACTTCAATATCAAAAACAGAAAAATCTAATAAATAATATCCCCGTTCATTCACTGCTACGCTATTCATACATGACATTAAGCTTGTGGTGAACATCAAATGTTATAACCTAATAAGTGAAAAAAAATCCACATTATAGTTTTTCTAGGTTTTCCAGGAGAAATTTGATGTACATCATTCGGATCTTTATGCGTATTATATATATACATATATATATATATATATATATATATATATATATATATATTTGTGTGTGTGTGTGTGTGTGTGTATGTGTGTGTGTGTGTGTGTGTGTGTGTGTGTGTGTGTGTGTGTATGTGCATATATATATATATATATACACATATATACAGTATATACTGTATATATATACATATATATGTATATATATATATATATATATATATATATATATATATATATATATATATATATATATATTCACGAGGTCCATTAAAAAAGTATCCGACCTATGTCCATACAAAGAAAAATAATCTACCATTCAGCATTTAATTTTTGTGGTAGTTGACGGCACCCCTACTGCGCATGCGTGGACTTTTTGACAATTGTAGTGAGCGCTAGTTTTAACATGTAAAGTCTAGTGTAGATATCCAGCATATGCTCGCCGGATTATCGTCCTTACGCAACATGTCGGACCGCATCGAGCAGCGCTACTGCATTAAGTTCTGCCAGAATTTTGGAGGTGTACAAGTGTAAACTATCCAGAAGGTTCAGCAAGCCTTTGGCGATAAAGCCATGGGAATAACACAGATAAAGGAGTGGTACAACCATTCCAACCAAGGATGAACCTCAATGAGAGCAAGCCACGGTCTGGCAGGGTATTCGCCAGCAGAAACAAAGAATTCATTGCTCTTTGCGTCGGAAGAGGAAATTGTGAGAAAAACGACGTCAGAGCTCTACAACATTCCAATTTCGGCATTCCTAAGATGCTACCAGAAGTGGCAGAACCACCTGGAGAAGTGTGTGCACTCCCAAGAGGAGTACTTTCAAGGTACATGAATAAAATTTACTAAATGTACACAACTCTCTTCTTCACGGACCAAGGCCGGATACTTTTTGAATTGACGTTGTATATATATATATATATATATATATATATATATATATATACATATATATATATACATATATATATATATATATATATATACATTATAATAAAGTAGTAACCTCTGTCTGTTTGTTTACGAACTCCCCCTAGGGTTTTGAAGATAGACCCCCATAACTATATATATTCTGATACCCTGTCACTCCAGGTACTTAGATAACTATATTCCATAAAAAAAGTTAGGGTGTGGTATAATGTGGTAACACGCCACTACTGTAGTGTCCCCTTAACGTGCATAGCATTTTTGTGACAAAATTACAATGATTAAACAAATCATTGTATGTGTCCATAAATATTATCTATATATGTGAAATTAATGTTTCCACAAACTATGATAGCCTTTGTAAGGAGAAAGCATGTAAATGTAAAATTATTGTATAATTTTACCAAATGCTGAAATATTTATTATTTCTATTTGGTATTATTACGGGCGGGCCAGTTCTAAGCTGTTTGTTTCAATTCTTCTCTTACTGACGAGTACCGTCAGCCATATAGTGTTGACAATCCACTACAATGGTTAGGGTTAAAGATTATTCACGAACTCCTACTAGGTTTTTACAGATAGACCCCTATGATTATATATATTCTGAAACCTTATAACCCAAGGTACTTGGATAACTATCTTATATTTGCCTGTCTGTCTGTCTGTCTGTCTGTCTGGTTGTTTGTTCACGAATTCCTCCTGGGGTTTTAGAGATAGACCCCCATAACCATATATATTCTGATACCCTATCACTCCAGGTACTTGGATAACTATATTTTATTTCTAAAAAAATATTTTGGTTAGGGTTAAGAATTAAAGCTAGGTATGGTATGGTTAGGTCAGGGATTATTCACGAACTCCTCTAAGGTTTTTGCAGATAGACCCCTATAACCATATATATTCTGAAGGTATCCAAGGTACTTGGATAACTATCTTTTATTTGTATCTACTATGATAAAGTAGAAGCCTATGTTTGTCTGTTTGTTCACGAACCCCCCTCCCAATCCATATATATTCACCATAGCCCAGGCTACTTGGATAAGTATATTTTATTTCCAAAGGGCGTCTCCCTCTTCATTTTTTTTTTCTTTACTGTCTTAACACTTTATTCTTATTACATTTTCCATTGAATTATATTATATTATATTATATATATATGTATATATATATATATGTATATATATATATATATAGATCTATATATATATATATATATATATATATATATATATATTCCTCCTTACATGGGAGGCAGCCAAAAAACAAAGACATTAAAACCACTCCCACCCATTCCATCCCTAACATACTCCGCTCCCACCACCCCACCCCCTCCCTCTTATCTTGGCTTTTCGATGACGGGTCATCCCTGTATCTCGCCCACTGCCCTGTGTTAGAAGCAGTGTCATAAGACACAGCACATGCACAGGAAAACCGCTACATTAAATCGGCGACACCCTCCCCAACTTCTCCGTCCACTCATGCAGAAATGGAGAAGACGGGAAGAAATCCTTTCGGGCTGCGTCAATTTATTTTTCACACATACTCATCACCCCCCCCCCCCATCCCCTACCCACTCCCCCCCTCATGCATCACAGCATCATCCATATACAACCGTTCTCCATTCTCCCCTCTACCGTCCTTCGTCAACAGACATACCCCTCTTTCCCAATGCCCCTTTTACCCCATCCATCTCAACCTTGGTCGACCCCTCATACTCACTCCTTCCACCTCTGCCTTCCACACCTCCCATTGCCGTTCTCCTCCTCACCTCCTCATTTCCCACTCTATCCACCCTAATAACCCCTATCATAGTTTTCAGGCACCTCATCTCAAATACATTCAAACTCCTCTTCTCTTCCTCCCTTATGTTTCATGTTTCTGCCCCATATAGTGCTGTCGGCACAATCACTCCTTCATACAATCTTCTCTTAGCCTCCATTCTCAAATGTCTATTTCTCATTTTCTTCTTCCAGTCTCTCTCCCTTAATATTCACCTCCAGTCTCCTGCTACTTTCTCCCCTTATAAATCTCATAGCTTTACTTTTACTCACATTTACCTTTACTGCCTTCTTTCGCATATCTTCCCAAACTCTGTCACTAACTTCCTCAAGCCCTCCTCTGATCCTGCCACAACCGCAGTATCGTCAGCAAAAAATAATTGGATTATTTCCCACTTTTCTCTATTTTCTTTAACCATCTTCAATCCCTAACCCACTACCTATGCATTTACGTCTCACAGAGCCCCATCCACGTATAAATTGGACAGCCAAGGCGACATAACACATCCCTAACGAAAACTCACCTTTATCTCAAACCACTTACTTTCTTCACTTCTGATTCTAGCACAAGCTCTACTACACTCGTAAAAACTCTTGACAGCCGCTGAAAGCTTTTCTCCTATCCCATATATCTGCAATTCCTACCTCATTGCCTTCCTGTCTTCCCAGTCATAAGCCTTTTCCAAATCCATAAAATCCCCAAAAAACATCCTTATCTTTTCCCAAAGCTTTCTCACATATCAGTATTACTACAAAAATATGATCCACGCAACCACTACCTGTCCTAAAACCACACTGCGCCTCACCAATTAATTCCCCTGTTCTTCCCCTAATCCTCTCAATCAAAACCATCTCATAAGCCTTACCGACTACACTTAACAAACAGATGCCCCTGAAACTACTACACTAACACTTTTCCCCCTTTCCCTTGTAAAGTGGAACTATACAGGCACTCCTCCAGTCCTCCGGCACTCTACCCTTTCTTAAACATACATTAGATAACCTCAGCAGCTAGTCCACCACCAATGAATCTCCTGCTTTTAGACAATCTGCATGACATCCATCCAACCCAGATGCTTACTTGCTCTCTTCATCTTAACAGCTGCCTTCACTAAAATACTCTGCCCATCTTCCTTTTCCATCATCATCTCTACATCTACCTTCTCTTCTCAACTTGATTTACCTCCTCTTCCTCCCTTAATTTCCTTCCAAAACATCTTTTTATTAGTTTCAAAAACTTTTGTCATATTCTTACCCCATTTCACATCTGCTCTCCTCTTTGTCCTCTTTATCTTATGCTTTATTTCTCTTCTCTTCCCTTTGTACCTCTCATACCATTCTCTTTTCCTATTTTGTAACTAATCTGTGAAACCTGGTCTCTTCTCTTCCACAGCATATATATGTGCACATTTATACATATCTATCTATCTATCTATGAATATATATATATATATATATATATACATATATATATATATATATATATATACATATATATATATATATATATATATATATATATATATCAGACAATCTCCTTGACAGTAACGCACGGGATTCAAACCCGCTGCATCTGGAAGTAAACTCCCAAGACACACTCGCCTTAGACCGCTCGACCACTTGACAGCATGTGCTGTTATGCTGTCAAGTGGTCGAGCGGTCTAAGGCGAGTGTGTCTTGGGAGTTTACTTCCAGATGCAGCGGGTTCGAATCCCGTGCATTACTGTCAAGGAGATTGTCTGATTGATGTCGCTGTTCACTAGCAAATTTCTCAAACAAATATATATATATATATATATATATATATATATATATATATATATATATATATATATATGACGTGAGCGGAGTAGGAAACACAGGAATCTTAGTCTTGAGTTTATTCCTGACTAGTTTCGCAGGTATGATTTTTCAAAGGAATGGGTTTACAAACGGGCTGTGGGCATTATATACATGGGGTGGACCTCACTACCTCCTCGTGTTACCATGGTTGGTATACCGTAAACCGACAAACAAAGACGACCTCATCCACTATTTTAGCGCACATGACGAGAAGACAAAATCAGGGGTTATCATTGGGTTTTACCTTAGGGCTCTTAGAATATGCAGCGAAGAGTATTTACAAGAAGAAATTGAACACGTAACCGCTGCATTCAGGAACCTAAGATACCCAGACGGCATGTTAGGGACGTCACTACGGAAAGCAATTAAAATCAGACAGAGGAAAGGGATTGAAGAGAGGACAGATTTACGATACCTTGTGGTTCCTAACTCTGGCCTCTCTCACATGCTTTCGAAAACGTTGAGACAGACAGGACTTATCATAGTAAATGACACAGGGAAGAAAATAGGACACTTGACCACCAACAGAACCAAGACGAACCGTGACAATAGCATCGTTTACAAAATTCCCTGCAAAGGATGTGACTGTGCATACTATGGAGAGACATACAGAGGACTTAACAACAGACTCAGGGAACACAAAGCGGACATTAGACACCACCGAGAAACCAACGCTCTAGTTAACCACATTGACACAGAGGGAGGGATCCACCATTCTAGCTAAAGGACTACACAAGAAACAACTTAAAATAATTGAATCACTTTACATTCCCAACCACAAAAACACAAACAAGAGAACTGGTGACTTGAAATGAACAAGATCTACCGCGACACTTTTTCCTACTTCTGCCTACCCTCTCCAGCTTTCTTCCTTTTACTCTGACGTTCCTTCTTGCACCATGCTACCTTGCTTCACTTCACATGCTACCAATTCACATATCCCCCAACATTGTTCCTTCACCATTTAATATTATCCCCAACTTTTTATCATGATTATTATTCTTTTAATATTATTTATTACTATTTATTTTCAACACTAATATTATTATTGTTATTATTATTATCATTGTTATTATCATTATTACTACTATTATTATTATTATTATTATTATTATTATCATTATTATTATTATTATTATTATTATTATTATTATTATTATTATTATTATTATTATTATTATTATTATTATTATTATTATTATTATTATTATTATTATTATTATTATTATTATTATTATTATTATTATTATTATTATTATTATTATTATTATTATTATTATTATTATTATTATTATTATTATTATTATTACTATTATTATTATTATTATTATTATTATCATTATTTTTATTATTATTATCATTATTATTGTTATTACTTTTATTATTATTGTTATTATTACTATTATTGTTATTATTATTGTTACTATTATTATTCAAATATTTAAATTTTCATTTTTATTATCATTGTTATCATTACTATTGTTATAATTACTATTAATAATTTCTTTGTTATTAGTGTTATCATTTATATATTACAGTACTATTTTTATTATTATTATTATCTTTATTATTAATTTTATCATTATTGTTATTATCATTATTGTCGTTATTATTATTGTTACTATTATTATTTGAATATTTAAATTTTCATTTTTATTATCATTGTTATCATTATTATTGTTACAATTACTATTAATAATTTCTTTGTTATTAGTGTTATCATCATATTTAATTGTAAAATCTCATCATTGTTACGTTAGCCATAATGTAATGTTCACACTCGTCACCAACCATGGTAACACGAGGAGGTAGTGAGGTCCACCCCATGTATATAATGCCCACAGCCCGTTTGTAAACCCATTCCTTTGAAAAAGCATACCTGCAAAACTAGTCAGGAATAAACTCAAGACTAAGACTCCTGTGTTTCCTACTCCGCTTACGTCAACCTGTCAGAATGTCTCAATACATATATATATATATATATATATATATATATATATATATATATATATATATATATATATATATATATATGCACTAAAAACCCACTATTATTTGGATTTAAGAAAAGAAGGAAGTAACGAATTTCCGTATATTTCGATCAATTACTGTGATCCTCTTCAAGCAATTAGTGCAATTACTAATGTGTAACGACATTACTGGACAGTGATATATACAGTATATATATATATATATATATATATATATATATATATGTATATATATTTATATATATATATACATGTGTGTAATATATATACATATATACACACACAGACACACAGACACACAGACACACAGACACACAGACACACACACACACACACACACTCACACACACACACACACACACACACACACACACACACACACACACACACACACACACACACACACACACACATATATATATATATATATATACATATATGTATATATATATATACCTCTACATATATACATATATACATATATATGTATATACTGTAGTAAACACGACAGCATTTTGACACCGATTAATTTTCTTTCTGAGATTTTTTTTTTTCTAACATTAGATCTTATTTCAAGGGGATGGGCAAATACAAGCCTTCCATATTCTTCCATATTTAATTGACGTTTCGACTTTACCCACCCTCTCTTGACCAGCGGGGTGTCCTTGCAAAACAAACCATCCTACCTGACTCTTCCCCTCTCCCTCCCCCTTCCCCTCCCCCTCCTGAGCGAAGCACCCAGCCACGTAAGACGTCAACACGATAATTTCAGTGTTCCCAAGCAGCCTATACTTAAATCCATGTTGTCTGTACAAAATTGTCAATTGTGTACTATGTAGCTCTGTAAGGCTGTGATTTAATTCTTGTATACTATTCTGAAGATGACTCCCTAAAGACGGAACGTCAAT
The DNA here is from genome assembly GCF_046742065.1 of Oratosquilla oratoria. NCBI lineage: Eukaryota > Metazoa > Arthropoda > Malacostraca > Stomatopoda > Squillidae > Oratosquilla > Oratosquilla oratoria. The sequence goes on from NC_134783.1 coordinate 2,113,902, forward strand.
TAAACATGGAACATTATGGAAGGTTTCTATTTACCAACCCCCCTGAAAAGGTATCTACTGTTAGAAAGATTGAAAATCTCAGTAAGAAAATTAGTATGTCAAAATGTAGTTGTGTTTAACACCGTGTGTATTAGTGAGAATCTGCGCCAGAAATATATATATATATATCTATATATATATATATATATATATATACATATGTATATGCATATACATATATATATGTATATATATGTATATATGTATATATATACATATATATATATGTATATATATATATATATATATATATATATACCTCTATATAAAATACAAATACCAAAAGTTTTTCCCCTTATGAGGGAGGTAGCAAAAAAAAAAAAAAAAAAAAAAAAAAAAGGCATCGAAACCACTTGCACCCATTCCATCCCTAACTTACTCCACTCCTCTCTACCCTCTTCCCTCCCTCTTATCTTGGCACCTCCTGGATGACGGGTCATCCCTGCATCTCGCCCTGTGCCCTGTGTAATAGGCAGTGTCGCAAGACACAGCACATCCACAGCAAAACCGCTTCATTAAATCGGTAACCCACCATCTCCGTCCCCTCATGCAGAAAAGGAAAAGACGGGAAGAAATCCCTTCCGGCTGAGTCAATTTGTATTTCACATATACTCCGTCACCCCCATCCTCCACCAATTCCTCCTCATGCATCACACCATCATCCATACACAACCATTTTCCATTTACCTCTATTATCTCTCCTCTCCCGTCCTTCGTCAACAGATATTCCCCTCTTTCCCAATTTCCCTTTTACCCCCATCCATCCATCTCATCCTAAGTCGCCCCTTATACTCACTCCTTCCACCTCTGCCTTTCACATCTCTTTTACTAATATTTCTTCACTCATTCTTTCCATGTGTCCAAACCATCCTAATACTCTTTCATTAACCCTATCTCTCAACTCCCTTTCCTTCCCTATTCTCCTCCTCACCTCCTCATTTCTCACTCTACCTATCCTATCCCTATTGTATTTCTCAGACACCTCATCTCAAACACATTCAAACTCCTCCTCTCTTCCTCCCTTATATTCCATGTTTCTGACCCATATAGTGCTGTCGGCACAATCACTCCTTCATACAATCTCTTATCCTCCATTCTCAAATATCTATTTCCCATTACATTTTTAATCCCCCAAGACATTTACTCACTTCTCTTAATCTACATTCTATCTTCACCTCAACTCCTCCTTTTCTCGCCAGATTCGCACCCAAGTATCTAAAACTATCCACTTCTTCCAGTCTCTCTCCCATGATATTCACCTCCAGTCTCCTGCCACTTTCTCCTCTTGTACATCTCAACACCTTACTTTTACCCACATTTATCTTGAAGTTCCTTCTTTTGCACACCTTCCCAAACTTTGTCACTAACTTCCTCAATCCCTCTTCTGATCCTGCTATAAGCGCACTGTCGTCAGAAAACAACAACTGGCTTATCTCCCACTTTTCTCCGTTTCCTTTAACCATCTACAATCCCTGTCCCACTACCTTTGCATTTACGTCTTGCACCACCCCATTCATGTATAAATTGAACAGACAAGGCGACATAACACATCCCTGATGAAGTCCCACCATCACCTCATATCACTCACTCTCTCCATTTCTAATCCTAACACAAGCTCTACTACTCTCGTAAAAACTCTTGATTGGTCTTAAAAGCTTTCCTCCTATCCTTTATATGTACAATACCTACCACAGTGCCTTCCTATTTACCTTGTCATAAACCTTTTCCAAATCCATAAAAGCCCAAAATACATCCTTACCTTTTATTATAGTTTTCTCACATATCTTTCTTACCACAAAAATATGATCTACGCAACCACTACCTGTCCTAAACCCACATTGTTCCATAAGAGCATAAGAATATAAGAATGAAGGAGACTGCAAGAAACCATAAGGCCTACACTAGGCAGCTCCGTATCCATCACCACCTGTCATCCCCATCCATAAAGTTGTCTAATCGTTTCTTAAAACAACTGATAGTTTCAGCGCTTACTACATGGTTACTAAGTTTATTCCATTCGTCCACCACCCTATTAGTGAACCAATTCTTGCCTATTTCCCTTTTAAATCTAAATTTCTCCAGTTTATTACCATTACTGCTAGTCCTATCCTGTTGTTTTAATATGATGACCTTGTTTCCATCATCCTTGAACACCTCTATTAGATCACCCCGCACTCTCACCAATTACTCCCACTGTTCCTCTCCTAATCCTCTCCTAATCCTCCCATAAGACTTCCCAACTACACTTAGCAAACTGATCCCTCTGAAACTACTACAATCACACTTGTCCTCTTTTCCCTTGTAAAGTGGAACTATACAGACACTCCTCCAGTCCTCCGGCACTCTACCCTCTCTTGAACAAACATTAAATAACCTCACTAGTCAGTCCACTATCACTGCACCTCATTTTTTTTTTCAGACATTCTGCATGGCATCCATCCAATCCAGGTGCCTTACCTGCTTTCATTATCTTAACAACTGCCTTCACTTCATCTTTCCTTATTTCTCCTCCATTTTCCTCACTATCACGGTCATTTTCTAAGTACTCCCCATTGCAATTACCTTTCCCTCCCTATCCTCTTTCACATTTAGCAACTCCCTAAAATACTTTGCCTACCCCTCTCTTCCTTCCTTCTCTTCCATTATCATCTCTCCATCTGCACCTTTTACCTTTTCTTCTCTACTTGATTCACCTCCTCTTCCTCTCTTAATTTCTTTCCAAAACATCTTTTTTATTACTTTCAAAGTTTTTGTCATACTCCTACCTCATTTCACATCTGCTCTCCTCTTATGGTTTATTTATCTTCTATTTTCTTTGTACCTCTCATATGATTCCCTTGTCCTATTTTGTAACTAATCTGTGAAAGGTCTCTTCTTCTCTTCTACAACCTTCTTTGCTTCCTCATCTCATCACTCACTACTCTTCCTTTTATTTCCTCCTTATTCCACACACCATCTTTGCACACCTTATGACTCCGTCCTTCAACCATCCCCATTCCTCCTCCACTCCTAGTTCTACTCTATCCCTCACTCCCTCCTACTCTTCTCTCAACTTCTTCTTATACCCCTTCTTCTTTTGTCCTTTTCCTCTTTCTCCATCTACCCTTCCCCCAACCTCTCCCCTTAGAACATGTACATCCTTAACTCTTCCTATTATACTCCTGGTTACCACTATATAATTCAATAACGCTCTAAATACCACCCTTCCATCCAACACCCTCTCCAATGTGCACTTATGCTTGACTTTCTTCTTAAACACTGTATTTACTATCATCAACTCTCTTTCTAAACACATCTTCACCATCAACTCTCCACTACGATTTTTTCCTGGAACTCCACACTTGGTTTATTTCCTACCCTAGTATTAAGGTCTCCCAATAATACTACATTGACATTTCTCCTTAATCCCTCTATGCCTCTCTTTCCTCTACACTTTTTTCACTACCAGGCCTATATGCACTTACAAAAACCCACATCTCTCTTCCCAATTTCACCTTCATCCACATTTACCTTAAAGAAACCTCCTTCCATTACACTACACGCTTACCTATCTCATCACTTACTCATATAGGCACCCCTTCTCCCCCTCGTCCTCTCCTCACTCCTGAGAACCTCCCAACTACACTCGCTCCTCCCTCTCAACCTAGTTTCAGTTAATGCCAACACATCCATATTTCTTCTCAAAAACATATTGCCTATCTCTTCCCTTTTACTCTCATCTATAATACATCCACGCATATCAAAAGACCCAAACCTTAGGGTACTGGTTGGAAAACTCCTAGACTCTCTTATGCCTTTACTTTACTTTAAGGAATCTCCCCTTTGGGGGTACAGGGAGAAAAATGCCTAGTCCTAAACCGTCCCGTTTTTGTCGCTCTTACGACTCAAGTATGAAGACTTAGTGGTAGTATTGTTTCCACTCACAATACACACACACACACACACACACACACACACACACACACACACACACACACACACACACACACACACACACACACACACACACACACACACACACACACACACACACACACACACACACACACACACACACACACACACACACACACACACACACACACACACACACACACACACACGCTCACACACACACACACACACACACACACACACACACACACACACACACACACACACACACACACACACACACACACACATATATATATATATATATATATATATATATATATATTTATATATATATACATACATATATATATATATATACATATGTATATATATATATATATGTGAATATATATATGCATATACATATATATATACATATATATACGTATATATATATATATATATATATATATATACATATACATATATATATATGTATATATACATATATATATATTGACGAGATAAAAACCATATGGGGACGGAGCCTTTATTTGTACGACGTTTCGCTTATTACAGCTTTTTCAAGTACAAGTTGAGATACAAATGCTTGAGATTAAACAAGGGGAAAGGAGGGAACGGGGAGAGAAAAGGGGGGGGGGAGGAAGAGGAGGAGGAGGAGGAGGAGGAGAAAGGGGGGGGATTGGACACTGGGAAAGGATGAGAATGCTGGCCCAAACGTCCGTGGGCGAAATGTCCACAAAGGGGGTTTAGATATGTAATATTTTGCTGGCCATGGGTATTAGGGGAATAATGTGAGGCGAGATGTTAAACATACCCCTGTTTTGTTCAATAGTGTTCGTTCCTTGAATGATTGCTGCTTCTAAACACGGAATACGATAAACACTGGGCTTTGGTGCCCGGTGTTTATCGTATTCCGTGTTCAGGATGTGATAAAGTTTACATCGGAGAAACGTCACGCGACCTGAATACACGAATACGTGAACACCGTTACGACGTCAGGCATGATGTCACCACCAATGCATGTGTGACACATAGAAACAAGGAAAACCATCTTATGGACTGGAAGAATGCAGAGCTGCTAATACGGGAACCAGACAAAATCCGCAGGAAGTGTTTAGAAGCAGCAATCATTCAAGGAACGAACACTATTGAACAAAACAGGGGTATGTTTAACATCTCGCCTCATTTTATTCCCCTTATACCCAAAATATTACATATCTAAACCCCCTTTGTGGACATTTCGCCCACGGACGTTTGGGCCAGCATTCTCATCCTTTCCCAGTGTCCAATCCCCCCCCCTTCTCCTCCTCCTCCTCTTCTCCCCCCCTTTTCTCTCCCCGTTCCCTCCTTTCCCCTTATTTAATCTCAAGCATTTGTATCTCATCTTGTACCTGAAAAAGCTGTAATAAGCAAAACGTCGTACAAATGAAGGCTCCGTCCTCATATGGTGTTTATCTCATCAATCTTGTCGGCAAACTGCCACTTTTAAGCATATATATATATATATATATATATATATATATATATATATATATATATAATTCCAACTGTCGTCCCCTGATTACCGAGACTCGTGAAATCACAATGCCATCGCCCTACCAACTGAGCCAGTGAGCCTATAAAATTCTCCAACCTAGGAGTTACCCTACTCCCTAGGAACTAAGTCGACTGCGAACTGCCGTCTGTACTTAATTTTACAGAGAAACAAGGCCAACTTGTAGCTCGTTGTTAAGCTGGTACATACTTTGAATAGAATCACCAGTGACGGTGATGTCGATCAAATAATTCCTATTGTCGTCCCCGGATTCAAACTGAGACTCGTGAAATCACAGAGCCATCGCCCTACCAACTGAGCTAACGAGCCTATAAAATTCTCCAACCTGGGAGTTAATCTACTCCCGAGGAACCAAGTCGACTGCAAACTGCCGTCCGTATTTACTTTTACAGAGAACCAAGGCCAACTTGTAGTTCGTGGTTAAGCTGGTACGTACCCTCGATGGACTCGTTGCTGTCTTACCTGAATAGAATGACCAGTGACGGTGATGTCGATCAAATAATTCTGACTGTCGTCCCCAGATTCGAACAGGTATGCAAACAACGTTAAGTCCATCAAGGATGCGTGCCAGCTTAACCACGAGCTACAAGTTGGCCTTGGTTCTC
>NC_134783.1:2135000-2137500 GCF_046742065.1 Oratosquilla oratoria
ACTATGTACTTTTTTAAATATACTTTGTGAAGTGGGAGTTTTCTAATTCATGCTACGGTGTCTATAATGAAATCTTTATTCAAGTAAGACTCAGAGGGATTTGGTAAGATGTCACCCAACACGAGTGTTTGAATAGCCCCTGTATCTCTTAGGACGGAGATGGGTTTCAACTCACTATTACAGAAATTAGATATAGTTCCTTTCATCACAAAAGGAGGAAATCTGGGGTCTAATACGGTTCTCAGTTCAGTTGGTGAATTGTGGGGTAGGACGGGAGTTGAAAGTTCCGTCTTAGCTTTTGATGAGGCAGTGGGTTTGGACATACTTTGGGAGGAGGATTTATTTTGTGAAATTGTCCTATCTGGGCTACAATAGCTAGTTGAACTGGGGGAATTATTTGAAACAAGCACTGACTGAGAACGAGTTTGAGTATAGGGCCCTTTCCTACATTCAGAGAAACTATGCCCAAATTTGTGGTAATAATTGCAAGTCAGAGTGGGACAACGGAAACTATATCTGGGATAGGTCGTTTGATAATGACTACCATCGTGAAATTCACCTTTAAATTATCTCTTGTTTGCCGGCCTCACTTCTCCTTTAAAAGGAGTGGGAGAGTTGTGTTGGTTCTGAGTTGTTTGGGTGTATTAAGTTTTGTTGGTTTCAGGTCTTTCTTGTGATGAATGAGTGTATATTCATCCATCATTTTTGGCAGCTCTAGCTAGATCAGAAGAATTTCTATCCTCAAGATAAATCCTAAGATCTTGATCAAGTTGTTTCTTAAATTGCTCTAACCACATTACTTCTATTAACCAATCAAACGAGTCTGTATCTGTGGCTTCAGCCACCTATCTCCATATTCTGTGTATGCCGTTAGAACATGCACTTTCACGTTACCATATTCACTGTTTCCTTCGTTTAGAGATGCATACACTATTTGAGCTCTACCTACAAACTTTGGACGATTAAACTCCAACAATTTCTACCTACTCCTAGTTGGTTCAGAATATTTCATCTTTGTTCAAGGAAAACTTCTGGTTCATCTTCTGAAAATTTGGTAGGAGGCTAGTGTACTTAGAAACTTTGAATGACTCCACTTCCCTCTTAATGGTGGGTTTTGTTTCAGTCTGAATGCAAGCTAATTCTACCTCCATGTCAGCTTCAATTCTTTCCTTTTCGGTTCATATGTTAGCCTTATTATTTTTTTTCTTTCCGTCTCTATCTCTAATCTTCTTAACATGGTCTGTGTATTTGTCTCTTGAACAACATAAATATGATTTGAGGTACTCTTGTCCAATACCTCCTCTTCAACTAAAATTTTAACTAACTCTTGAAAAAGATCCTTCTTTTTTCTCCTAGCATCTAACTCTAAATTGTATTATGTGGCAATATTTACTAATTGAGTTTTTGTAGCTTCTAACATATCAATGGAGGAATTCTCCACAAACTGTTTCTCGAAAGACATTTTCCACAAATATGTAATCCTAGGGAACCGTCTAATTACTACCTGAATTCTCTTTTCGTCCTGGCAAGGGTAGCCAATTCCATTGTCACGACCCACCTATGGGTCAAGCTCGTAGCAACACGAAAGAAAAAAAATAAATAAATAAATAAATAAATAAGGCTGTGCGTAGTTTGGACGAATGACAGAGTTCAGGCAGGATAATTAAATCTTCGTTAAAAGTGAATATTATTATAAAAACACACACACATAACACATAGATAAACATAGAATAATAATAATATGGCAAAAATTATGTAGGATATATTACCAAGTTGTTGAGGTCGGAAGATTATACCACGTATGACCAGGTGTGCGAAACGAAGTCTTGATAATGATGTAGGAGAGTCTTTCCAACGGTCACTATGGAGACGAAAGGGTAGTTTGTGGTGAACGATAATTTTTGGTAGAGGCATTTTCAGGTACTAGTGGTTTGAGTTGAGCGATAACTTCTAGAAGGGGGTAGACTCTAGTAATTTCTTCTGATAGGAGAAGCTTCTTGTAGTCAGGAACCAATAGATATTTGATGGTGTTCCTTATATAGAGAAAAAACAGAGGAGTTGTGTCGCTCGTAGTCCAGCAGTAATCTGGATAGTGTCCGATGAATTCGGATAACTAAAGTCGAACATTTCGTTTGAAGACGGCCCGTAGTTATGGTCCAAAGGACTTGTTTAGCAGAGTTGTCGTAATTTGACGATGTATATCATTCTCCGTAGATTCAGATGGGCCCTAGGCTTCAGATTATTTTCTTTTCTTCTATTTCTGCTATGTTTTAGAGCTGTCTCTCTGCTTCCCTTTTCTACTGACCTGTTGACTTCTCTCTTGGTTGCCCTTGGCACCCTTATATACTAAGCGAATGGAAGCCGACGTCTCAAACATGGCAAAACGTATATATATATATATATATATATATATATATATATATATATATATATATATATATTGCGTGTGTGTGTGTTTGTGTATGTGTGTGTGTGTGTGTGTGTGTGTGTGTGTGTGTGT
>NC_134783.1:2160000-2167500 GCF_046742065.1 Oratosquilla oratoria
ATATATATATATATATATATATATATACATATATATATATATATATATATATATATATATATATATATATATACATATATGGAGAGAGAAAATAATATTTTTTCAAAGGTGTGTAGGTTGCAAATGGACTTGGAAAGTTGAAATGGAACTACAAAGAATAACTTTACTAAAAGCTTATTTCTCAAATACTAAGATTCAGGTAGTAAACTGATATGTATATGTTAGCAGTGTACCAGAAGTTACAAGTGCATATAGAACTTTACTATTAAAAGTGTGAAATGCAGATAAGCAGATTGTGAAAGATGACGTCAATAGGTTTTACGATGAACGAATGGCAGAGGTGTATTCTAGATTAATTAAAGTATGTACACAGTGTATTCAAATACATCAAGAAGTTCTTAAATCTGTACAATGCGAATCATCACACTTCTCAATGGATAATTCTTTTTAGTAATTATCGACCCGTTAGTTGATTTGACACACACACGCGGGCGCCCGCGCACACACATACACACACACACACACACACACACACACACACACACACACACACACACACACACACACACACACACACACACACACACACACACACACACACACACACACACACACACACACACACACACACACACACACACACACACACACACACACATATATATATATATATATATATATATGTATATGTATATATGTATATATATATATACATATGTATATGTATATATATGTATATATATATATATATATATATATATATATATATATATTATATATATATATATATGAGTGGAAAAGGTGGCAGAAAAACACGGGTTGGAGCGAGAACACTATATTCCTGACGTTTCGACTACAAGTCTTCTTCAGAGTGACAGACAACGTATGTATACAGTATACTCTATATACTCTCTTTACGGCTAATCCCGCTGGACGTCTCAGTATGCCGCGTGCTGATTGGCCCGATACTTCCTCCTCCATAACCATTCTGGCGGCTGCAAATGACAGATTGACAAATCCTTCTCTGTGGTTGCTGACCTTTCCTAGTGTTATGCATGCGGACTCGACCAGCTTTCTCGTTTTCCTCTCTAGCCCGGTCCATATATGATGTGCCTCTTTCCATTTTGTAAAAGCCCGTGCGTGTCCACGTGCACTATCAGAGAATTTGAAGTCCTGTGATGTTGTAGATCGTTCTTATGTTCTCTTAGTCTCTTTGTCAACTCCCGCGACGTCTCATCGTAGTACGTTGCAGGACATCCACTGCATGGTATTCCATATACAACGCTATTCTCATTTGTGTGCTGTTTTTTGTTTGTTTATTAAGACGTTCTCTATTTTGTGCTCGGATTTGTATGCTATTTGGATGCCTGTTTAATCTAGTGTGTTGGTCAAGGCTTTTGCATCCTTTGCAAATGGTACCACTATATATTTTATTGAATCTTTGTCACTTTTTGGTCTTGCGTAAATTTCTTCCGCTTTTTTTCTCAATTCGGATAGGAACCCCGCTGGATACATAAGTTTACGGAAGATATTAAATATGTAGACATCTCCTCTTCTATATATTCTCTGTTGCATATCCTTAGTGCTCTCAGATAGAAACCAATTACTACTCCTGATTTTCTGCGTGTGCTGTGATGGGATAAGTAGTGTATGAAGTCATCTTTGTTCGTGGGTTTTCTGTGTACTGAAAATTTTACATCCATTTCGCCCCGATGGATAATACTGTCTAGGAATGATAATTTATTATCTTTTTCAATCTCCACTGTGAACTGGATGTCTTTGTTCACTTCGTTAAGCATGCGGAGTTTATTGTTCACATTTGTTCCTTCGGGTGCCACCACTAACACGTCAGCTACGTATCGGAACTAATGTAAGCCTCTTCCTATGATGCGAATAAATTTATCCTCCTCCAATGTTTCCATAAAAAGTTATGCCATGACAGCACTTAATGGTGAACCTATAGAACTTAATGGTGAACCCACGAACAAAGATGACTTCATACACAACATATCCCATCACAGCACACGCACAAAAACAGGAGTGGTAATTGGTTTCTATTTGAGAGCATTGAGGATATGCAACAAAGAATATATAGAAGAGGAGATGTCCTACACATTCAATGTCTTCCGTGAATTTATGTATCCAGCGGGGTTGCTATCCAAATTGAGAAAAAAAAAGTGGAAGGAATTTACGCAAGACAAAAAAGTGACAAAGATTCAATAAAATATATAGTGGTACCATTTGCAAAGGAGGCAAAAGCCATAGCCAACACACTAGCTAAAGCAGGCATCAAAGTATCATTCAAATCCGGGCGCAAAATAAAGGACGTCTTCATAAACAAACAAAAATAGCACACCAATGAGAATAGCGTAGTATATGGAATACCATGCAGTGGATGTCCTGCAACGCACTACGGTGAGACGTTGCGGGGGTTGACAAAGAGACTAACAGAACATAAGAACGATCTACAATATCACAGAACTTCAAATTCTCTGATAGTGCACGTGGACACGCACGGACATTTACCAAAATGGAAAGAGGCACGCCCTATCTGGACCGGGCCAGAGAAAATAATGAGAAAGCTGGTCGAGTCCGCATGCATAACACTGGGAAATGTCAGCAACCAGAGAGAAGAATTTGTCAATCTGTCATTTGCAGCCGCCAGATTGGTTATGGAGGAGGGAGTATCGGGCCAATCAGCATGCGACATATTGAAATGTCCAGCGGGATGAGCCGTAAGGAGAGTATATACAATATACTGTATACATACGTTGTCTGTCACTCTGAAGAAGACTTGTGGTCGAGACCTCAGGAATATAGTGTTCTCGCTTCAACCCGCGTTTCTCTATCACCTTTTTCACTCATCTGTCTTACCTTCATAGCAATATATATATATATATATATATATATATATATATATATAATACATACATATATATACATATATATATGTATATATATATATATATATATATATATATATATATATATATATATATATATATATCCTTTATGCAGGCTAGTCTTCCGACAAGTGTTTGTATCATTTGACATTTTTGGAAATAGACTCATCCGCTGGGAAGACACACAAACATTAACTCAGAGGCTCACACAACACATGCAAAATGGCGCTATAAAATCCCATTAGACAAAATCCCACAATACCAGCATTACACGAGACTAACTACATAGAAGCACTTCAATTTTGGTTAAGAATAGTAACAGCAAGAAAATGAAATGTGTGTACTACTTTAGAACTGTTTGGGGCATTCCGTGTCACCCATAGAACATGACTCATGTAACCATTGACCTCCCCTTAATGTCTTCATATCTTTATTTATAATCTCGTAGGGAATGTATTAAAATAAAATTACCAGAAGATGCCTAATGTGTAGACGAAACGTCGTTAACTGTTAGTTTTTATTTCCAAACATGGACTCAATCGGAACTATTATATTTTCTCTCCGTTTCAGAGAAGAAAATACTCAGAAGAATATATAGTCTAAAGAAGATAAACAATTCAGGGTATGCTGTGAATTCTAATAGAAAATGTATCGATGAAAACATGCTCCCTAAATTCACTAATATATATACATATATATATATATATATATATATATATATGTATATATATATATATATATATATTTATATATATATGTATATATATAAATATATATGTATATATCTATATATGTATATAAATATATCTATATCTATATATGTATATATAAGAATATATATATATATATATATGTATATATATATATCAAGGACTACTATTACACACGACGTGCGCACCCAGATCTCTGGGTCCGCTAGCGGAGGCCATTGCTTTCTTTGTAACCTAACATTTTATATTGGACAAATATATCAAAACTAAAAACCTAACATTGTATATGGGACAAATACATCAACTATTGACTTATTCAATGTAGTATAAGTTAATATAAACTTTAATAGTGAAATCAGAAACTATTTTAAGGCACTGTTATGCTTTGAAATGCCAATTTTAGCCGGACTTAACAGGTATTATTGTATGAGGTTAGTGGACACCAGGGTTGGCGATTTTTTTTTTTTTTTTTTTTTTTTTTTTTAGCTTTAAAAAATCTTATTTAAATCAGATATATTTGATTTAAATCGATTCTAAATATTGTGGGATTGCTATCTGATATGCGATCTGATTGCTAAAGGACATATTTAGCATATCAATATAAGGAGCAGTGTTATATAGACTTGCCACAAGTATACAAGGAACGGTATAAGCCGTATGTGAGGACGGTATCCTCAGGTTCACTCGATTCATCCAAGAGTTTTCTCATGTTGGTGACATTTGTTGCATTGTCTGTCACAACACTTCCAGTGTGACAAGCAAAATCTTGTTCAGCCTTCTTGATCGAATTTTGTATAAGTTGTAGAAGATATTCAGCAGTTTGAGGTTTCCCTGATGTATCTAATGTGTCAAGTAAATAAATCTGACCAGTGGATGTTGTTAGAGTGACACATATTATGGGCTCATTATGGATGTTAGACCACCCATCAATTGAAAGACATACAGTTTCATTATTCAGGTCATCTGCACACTTTTTATATTCCTTTTCATACACAAGATCCAAGTACTTATCAGCAATATCTTTTCTGGATGGAGGAATATAACCTGGCCTCAGGTTCTGAACCATCTTGAGAAACTGAGGATGCTGAACAAGACGAAATTGTGAATTTGTAGCAAATATCATTCTTGGAAATTCTTTGTCGAGATTTTCCTTTTGAGAGGCTGAAGTTTATATGATAAAAGTGTCCAGAGATGTTGATGACTTTCTTTTGGATGAAAATGATTTAGGAGAAGTGGCGCCTGTGGAGGAGTCTGATAGTGACCTTTTTAATGGTGGAGTTAGGTTTGCAGATAATTCAAGTGGAGCCGATGATGAAGGGATTGAAGCTGTTGATACAGATCCTGAAATGGAAACAGAAAATTTTAGCATATTGCATAATTCATAAATGAATAAATAAATGAATGAATACAGTGTGATTTAGGCTACTTTTGAGTACAGTAGTTATTTTTTTAGATAATGATCATATTCACACAAGCCACTAAATTATTTGGAAATAATTAACAAAATATGAAATAGGTGGGCTTGGAATTCAGCTCACACAGGATTCAGTCCACTTTTAAATTCACTGAAAATAATGGGTTAGTTGGGTTAGGTTAGGCTAAATCCCTTTGGGCTGAATCCCATGTGGGCTGAATTTCAATGGAACCTATGAAATATATTTCACAATGTTGAATGAAATTAATAACAATCATCTAGGCCCCAAAGTTGAGTGGATACACTATATTATAGTGATATAGTCATTACCCAAATTTAGAAGTTATGAAGTTGAAGTATCATCTCTTTAGGCCTTCACCTTTTTATTGCACATGCTCTCCATTGTTCACCAAATTTATATAGTTGCATATGAAAAGGGAGAAATGCACACAATATAAGTTAATAAAACACCAGGGCCTGACGGTTAGCATCCAAGAATCTTAAAGGATATGAAAAATGAGATTGTTGTTCCATTAGAAATTATTTTCAAGAAATCCATCATATCCGGAGATGTTCCAAGAGAATGGAAGCTAGCTAACGTTACTCCCATATTCAAAAAAGGTGACAAAAAGAAACCAAGTAACTATAGGCCTATAAGTTTGACTTCAATCGCAGGAAAAATAATGGAAACTATTATCAGAGATGCTATCGAACATCATTTAGAAAGTAACCGTTTGATAAATGATAGCCAGCATGGTTTCAGACGGAAACGTTCTTGCGTGACTAAATTACTCGAATTCTACAACACAGTTATCTCGAATTATGACAAAAGAAACAATATAGATTTAATATATCTAGACTTTGCAAAAGCTTTTGAAACCGTCCCACACGAGAGACTACTTACTAGAATAGATTTACACGGAATAAGTGGTAGCCTATTAAGTTGAACTAGTAATTGGTTGAATGGTCGAAAACAGAGAGTTGTTTTAAATGGAAAAACTTCTAGATGGAAAAAATGTTACAAGTGGAGTTCCTCAGGGTTCCACTCATGGACCACTTCTATTCATAGTATATATAAATGATATAGACCATGGACTAAAATCAACTGTTTCCAAATTTCCTGATGATACAAAACTGTGCGCAATGGCAAATGATCACTTAAACCAATTAGACATTCAAGAAGATTTAGATAAATTAGAGCAATGGTCTGATAAGTGGCTAATGAAATTTAACACAAGTAAATGCAAGGTAATGCACATAGGTAAAAATAACAGTAAGTACGATTACAAGTTACTTGGAAATTCGTTAACAAAAGTGAATAGTAAAAAAGATCTCGGCGTAATTATTAGTAACGACCTCAAATCACCCAAGCAGTGTATTTCAGCCTCTGAGAAAACAAATAAGATTCTAGGACTGATTGCGTGATCTTTTGAATTCAAAAGTCCATCACTCATTAACAAGCTATATAAATCGTTATTTCGTCCACATTTGGAATATACTATTTCCGTATGGTCACCGAATCTCATTAAAGACATTGACAAACAGGAAAAAGTACAACGACGAGCCACAAAACTGATTCCAAATATCAAAAACAAATCATACGAAAATCGACTAAAACATATGAATCTGTTTTCCCTAAAAAAGCGTAGACTCAGAGGTGACTTGATACAGGTCTTTAAAGTTTTAAAGCGAATTGACAACATCAAAAGTGACAAAATTTTCACATAGAATGATAAATAATCAGACAAGAAACAATGGTCTCAAACTGTCCGGAAATAGATTCAATTTGGAAGTAGGTAAAAACAACTTTGCCAACCGTGTAGTTAATGAATGGAATAAACTTCCTGCACAAGTAGTGCAATGTAGTTCAGTTCGAAGCTTTAAGAATCGTTTAGATAAACACCTAAGCAAGATGCTGTAATGATTATGATTTATTTTACATTATTTGTTTTTGTTTTGTTATCATTTGTCTGTTTGATTTTCATTTATCATTAGTTATTTGTCAATCTATTATAATTTACTATTTACCTGTTTGTTTATTATTTAACTATACCTATGCATTTATTTATTTATTTTGTTATTTCATTATTATAGTTTTTATCTATTATTTTATTATTATTATGATTTTTTCGCATCCGACCTAGATATGGACCAAAAGGTCTCCTGTCGGCATGCTCCGCCTTTGTAATCCTTTGTAAGTAAAATTATTTACCTGGGTCATCAATTTCTTCTTCTGTATGCTGTGGCTGACCTTGGCATTTATCTCTGTGAGATTTTAATCATGACACAATGCCCTGTAGTTCCTGGCTGCAGTCTTTGCATTTAGCTCGGTACCCTTTGCCAGAAGTTGTTGGTAGTTTTTCAAAATAATTCCAGACAGGATAATTTTTTCTGCCTGAAGGAACCACTCTGCCAGGTCCAGAAGAGATCCTTCCTGGTTGATTCCAAAGCAGCAACTGACTCAGTGAAAAGT
>NC_134783.1:2172500-2187500 GCF_046742065.1 Oratosquilla oratoria
TATCATGTTTGTACAAACCCAAGCTTTAATTGATATTATAACCAAAAGTATGTTTAGTATGACTAGATTCAATTATATTTCTTTTTAACTTCATTATTAGGAAAATTGTTGAATGTTCTGCTCCTCCAATGGTGGCGCCAGGTGATCTCATTCAAAAGCAGAGGAGTATCTCCTAGTTCTTTAGCTTTGTAGTCTTTCTTGTCTACTTTATTCTGTTTAAAACCGTGAGATTTATTCAGTCCAGGGATAGTTTCCGCGAACGAAATGGGTGAAAGAACGCTCATGCAATCGGTATCTATTGGTGATATTATAATATTTACTTAGTTGTGGGTTCAAATCCTGCACTTTTTTTCGATTTCAATCAGTGATTGTTACCTGCCACAAGAATCTAAGCGCATAGGGCAAAGGTGATGGCTTCGGCCGAAGCTAATCAGCGCCTCCTGATGCACGATCCCCTCTTCTTTTGTCAGTAAAAGTAACCGAGACAGTTTGATATCAATAAAATACTAAAATGATATTGTCCGAGCGAATTTGACATTGATAGAATGTATATAAAAGACATTGATAATACAAATATTATCTTTAATGTATTGACAATACAATTTACGCGAACCAAGGAGATTCATCTTTGTCTTCTTTAATTACCCGTGAGTGGATGAGGAGAGGCGTTAGCCATGTAAATGAACCTGTGGGGGTAAACTAACTTGAGCTGTTGGGCCCTTCTGTGGAAATGTTGTGCCTTGCTACATTACTACTGATCCAGGTAGTGGTCAGGAGTCAAGAACCCTTCCTCCACAAGTAGCTTAGATAAAAGGAAAGGAAGTGGGTGTGGGATGGGTGGGGAAGGGTTGGGAGTGGGCGCCTGTCTTGGATGACTAATTCCCATATAAGAGGAAAGAGGCCTTTTGGAATATAAATAGTCATTTATTAAAGACATATGTAAAGGTAAATACTGTCTGTGTGAGGGTTCCTAATAGCATCAATAAATGAATAACAAAACCAACTGGAAACCTTGAAATGATAATTGACCGGGAAAATCATTGCACCGATCGAAATGATCACGGACAGCGTTTTTAGGAGATGATCCGAATTGTTCTTGAAGTCGACAATATCATGTCAGTTATGAAATATTTGTTTTGAAACAAACGTATCTTTTTCTAAGCCATGATACATATTTTAGACTTTGTAGGGAATAATTTGTTCTCTCAGTCAAGAATGATTTACCACAGTCAAGAAAATATTTCGTACTATAAGTACACTTTCCACGACGATGCATACTTTAGATTTTGAAGTAAAAATTCTGCTCTGACAGAAATTGTTGTTTAAGCCACAAGTAACTCCTTTTTAATCTCAATGCATATTTCACAAGTGGAAAATACAAGATTATTTGATTCAGACTAGAGCGTCAGGTGATCCACATCTCAGCTGAATAATTTCGCATGACAGTCGATAAAAAAAATCGAACAAGTATACCATATCTGAGGATCACTTTACTAGAAGAGAGGTAAGAGACAGTGGACAAGAAGGGAGCAGCCAATCATCGTCAATTTGCATAGAACCTGATGAAAAGTAGAGTGACCATAAAACAAAGAGACCCATTTGGAGGAAACGGATTTTATTTTTCTGTAAGCGGCCATAAAGGCATCATCGAAGGAAAAGAAAAAGTATCAGGGATCTATGCCGTAGAGATAATTAGCAAAAAGTGTGGGTGCCAGAGAGAAGGATAAAATACTACAAAAATAGGATTTCAGACCCAAATACATGGTAAAGTGAATAAGCCTTTTAAGTAGTGAGAATCAGGACTGTGGTTGGTGAGACAAAATTGGTTTCCATTCCAAGAGATATTATCATTATCTCACAAAGCACCGAGGGCAGAGAACAGGAAAAAATTATCCCTGGAAAGTATTGGAGACCCAAGGCACAGTAAATAGATGAAATACCATGGGAACATATGTAAACGGTGACGTGCACCAAAACTTTAATGTCGACTGCTCACCCATCGGAGGCATGGGTGTTTCTCTTTGCTGAATGAAATCGTCTGGTGGGAGGTAGTTGGGAAATCAAAGAAGATTCTTTTAGCAGACGTGTAAATCCCTTAAAGTCATATGGCAACAAGAAGAAGAAATATAATAAGCACGCTTCTTCTTGCGTATTTCATCTATGACGGTTGGCAAGCGATTTCATTCATCTGAGTGAAACCTCTCCCCGTACCCAGTGCTTACGGGTTTAGGATAACTCGGTTCTCTAATCCTTGTGAAGCCACAGCTCTCATAAGAGATTTTCGTTCTGAATAAGGCCGAAGGACGAACAGACTTTGTTGGGGATTAGGTGCCTCCGCTCAAGCAAGGTCTCCATCGGTCGTGAATCATCATCCAAAGAGGAGTCACCCCTCCACTGAATAAAATCGCCTGACCTTAAACGAAATAAAATCTAACAACTGAATCACGGTGATGGAGGGTTTAGAAATTTGGCAAGGCGACAATACACACACACACACACACACACACACACAATTGTAAATTGAATACTAAAAGAATGCAAAGAAGAACTAAAGGACATAATATATAACATAATATGTTGCTCACTTAAAGAAGGAAAATACCAAAGGACTGGGAAAATGCCAACATTGTACCAATGTATAAAGGAGAAAACAAGAAAGAACCAACTAATCATAGACTAGTCTCATTAACAAGCACTATAGCCAAAATTTGTGAGAAAAGTATGAAGAATAGATGGGTAAAACATCTGGAAGGAAATCATATAATAAACTCAAGACAAATTGGATGCAAACAGGGAACATCATATGTCACAAATTTAATCTGTTTTTACTCAAGACTATTAGCTATAATACAAGAAAGGGATGGATGGGATGATTGTACTTTCTTGGGCTTACAAAAATCTTTCGACAAGGTACCACACAAAAAATTATTAAACAAATTGGAAAACATAGGAGGGATACAAGACAATTTGCTAAACTGGATGGAGGACTTCCTGAATGGTAGGAAGATGAGAGTAGTACTCAGAGAAAAATATTCAGATTAGAAGATGATTATTGGAGTTCCGCAATGATCTGTATTGGCTCCAATAATGTTCGCTATTTATGTGAATGACATGGATGATGATTTGGAATCTTATATGAGCTTCTTTGCAGACGAGGCTAAATTGTTGAGGAAAATAAAACCCGAACCGGATTGCGAATCACTACAGAAAGACCTGAACAAGGATTGGAAGTGGAGACAGAAATGGGAAGCGGACTTCAACATTACAAAGTGTAGCATAATGGAGTTCGGAAAGAGTAAAAATAGAATATCAGGACAATATAGAATTGGAACTAAGGAGGTAAAAAAAGTGGGATCTGAAAAAGATCTGGGAGTAATTATCTCAAACGACTTGTCCTCTGATAAACAAATATACAAAATTGTCGGAGAATCCTATAACTTGGTAGGATCAATAGTGGTGGCATTTACCTATATGGACGAAGAAATTATTCAAAAAATATTAGTCACACTGATAAGTACTAGACTGGAATATGCGGCGAAATTGAGGTCACCCTGTACCAAAAAGAATATAAAGAAAATAGAAAGAATCCAGAGAGCAACCACAAAAATGGTCCCAGCAGTTTCAATCTTGTCATATGAAGAGAGAATGGCTAAATTGGAGTAATTGACTTTGGAGTAAAAAAGAGAGAGAGGCGACCTACTGACCAACTATAGAATCATGAAGAATACATAAATACTCGATAGAGAGAACTTGTTTAATTGGGACAAAATAAACACAAGAGAATATGGAAAGAAACTCAAAAAAGATAATTATAGAAAAGATCTGAAGAAGAAAAATTTTCCACACAGAGTGGTGGGCACTACAAACAAACTGGACGAAACAATGGTATGTGCAAAAGTCATCCACGAATTCAAGAGCAAACTAAACACTGCGAGATACACCATGATCGCACCTCCCCCTTCCCGTAAAATACAACTAGGTATATACATACATATATACATACATACACACACACACACACACACACACACACACACACACACACACACACACACACACACACACACACACACACACACACACACACACACACACACACACACACACACACACACACACACACACACACACACATATATATATATATATATATATATATGTATATATATATATATATATATATATTTGAATAATTCGCTAGTGGACAGCGACATCAATCATACAATCCATGACCGTCGCGCAGAGGATTCGAACCACCGCCTATAGACTCAAGAGAGTCCACAGCACACGCCTTTAACCACTCGACCACAGACGTCTGTGGTCGAGTGGTTAAAGGCGTGTGCTGTGGACTCTCTTGAGTCTATAGGCGGTGGTTCGAATCCTCTGCGCGACGGTCATGGATTGTATGTATGTATATATGTATGTATATATATGTATATATATGGATCACGTGCTGGACTCGTGATTGACAGCTATTTCCCTCCCGAATGAGAGCCTAGAGCTCGTATGACCGATCTATGGATAATGCTGTGACCTTACATGAACACACACCCCCAACTCCCCTCCCACGAGAGTTGGAGTAACGACTCGAAGTGCAGCAGTACTGAAATTATTTCAGCCCTGGGCAGGATTCGAACTCGGACCGCCGTAGTGACAGTCGGTGTGTGTGTGTGTGTGTGTGTGTGTGTGTGTGTGTGTGTGTGTGTGTGTGTGTGTGTGTGTGTGTGTGTGTGTGTGTGTGTGTGTGTGTGTGTGTGTGTGTGTGTGTGTGTGTGTGTGTGTGTGTGTGTGTGTGTGTGTGTGTGTGTGTGTGTGTGTGTGTTTGTGTGTGTGTGTGCGCGCGAGCGCGCGCCGAAACCACTGGGAAATTAAAAAACGGTAACCCAATCTTTTCGTCTTTTAGCACATCTTCACCGTTCGGTCACCGTTTTTTCGTTTTCCCAGTGGTTGCGGCAGATTTAGTATATTACGTGTTTATATGATTGCTTTGCACACACACACACACACACACACACACACACACACACACACACACACACACACACACACACACACACACACACACACACACACACACACACACTCACACACACGCACTTTCGTCGAATGGACGACGAGAATTGGTATACTGAAGAAAAAGGAAAATCTACGTGGATCTCAACGTCCAGGAAGTGCCTTATTGTATTTATAGGGAAGGGGAGTGCTCGTGGAGTAGTGGGGGAGTGATAGGGAAGGAGAAGGGAAGGGATTATTGAGGGAAATGGAGGGAAATGAGGAAGAGAGGGACATGGTCCAGGAGGCCAGACGTCTTGTAAACAAGAGGCGGACCGACAATAATGATTTTGGTGACGACGGGATCAACAAAAATGTAAAGATTAGAAGTATAGATAAGAGCAGCACAGTGGAAGGTGATGATAGTAGTTTCCAAGGATTTAAAGAGGGTGGGGGGGATACCAACCTCCCCCGATTGGCAAGACTAGAGGAGAAACTTGATAAGATGACCGAACATTGGGAAAACAGGTTCGGTAACGTAGCCAAAATTGCGCAAAGAGTTGAAAAATTGGAAGAACTAGAGAAGGCGAACAAAAATTTAACTAATGAAATAGAAGAATTAAAAAGACAGTTAAAAGAAGTAAAAGAGGAGAATGAAGAATTAAAGAGGAATAATAAAGACAACAAAGAGGCCATAGCAAAAGAAGCACAGGGTTGGAAAAAATTCAGGGAAACAGTAAAGTTGCATTTACTGACATAATCAAACAGGAAATGAAAGAACAAACTGAAGACTCAGTTATCAAAGTGATGAGACAGAAGGAGAATATAGCAGATAAAAAGAAATGTATAATTATATTAGGAATGGAAGAGAAACATAACCTAAATAGAACTTCAATAATCAGTGAGGAAAAAGAAAAAGTAAGCAGTTTACTAGAATTAGTTCAGGAAGATGAACCTGAAATCATGAAACAAACTGAAGAGATGTATAGACTCGGAAAGTATAGTACAGATAAGACCAGACCAATTAAGATTAAATTCAGGTCACAAACGACGGCAGAGAATATCTTAACAAAAACAGGGAAACTAGCAGCAAGTGAACAATATAAAAAGGTATGGATAAAAAGAGAAATGGATAAAGAGGAAAGAGAGGAGGAAAAAATATAAAGACATGAAGCTAAGGAAAAAAAACGAGATGAGAACAGAGTCAGAAAAAGAGAAGTTCTATTGGAGAATAGTGAATATGAAAGTAAGGAAATACAACATACTAGAGAAAAACAAAAGGAAACAGAGAATACAATGGAAGTGGCAGAAAACTAAGAGTGTCTTACACAAATATAGATGGATTAATAACAGGATTGAATGAGCTGAATGATTATCTGAAGGAAAAAGAACTGGACATAATGGGAATTGTAGAAACGAAATTAAAAGGTCCACTACCACCCAACAGTATAGGACATGATGCATACTGTATAATTATTGGATTAGAAACAGAGAGACAAAGCAAGGGGGTGGAGTTATGTTCCTGACTAAGAAGGATATAAACGTGAGGTGTGTCACATATGGAAAGAATACAGTAGAGATGATTATGATCGAAGTGGAAGACAGAGATAAGAAGAGCAGAAAGTTTGTGATAAATTATGTGCCTCCAAAAACAGCCTCGTGGGAAGAGAGTGAACATAAAAGTATGTTAGAGGACACAAGGATAACATTAAATAAGATAATGGAAGATGGAGGAAGAATAGTTATGATGGGCGACTTTAATTGCAAAGAAGTCTGCTGGGAAGAGATGACAGTAAAGAGTGGAGACGGCTCATGGGGAAATGTTCTACTCGAGATGATTATTGAACATACAATGACACAGTGGATACAGGAGAACACTAGGTATAGAAATGAAGAAGAACCATCGAGACTAGACTTAATAATCACATCTGAACCTAGAATAGTGGAAAAGATTGAATATAAAACACCAATAAGTAAGAGTGACCACATATTGATTGAAGTGGAACTAAATGAAGAAAAATATATGAAAAGAAATGAACAATATAGAAAAGGAAGAATGATGTATGGAAAAACAAACTTTGATAAAATAAGAGAATTCTTTGAAAAAGAAAACTGGGAACGAATATACAAAGAAGAAACAACAGTGGAAGAGAAATGGAATATTTTGACAAAAAATTATAAAAAAAAAGTGGAAAAGTATGTCCTAATAAAAAAAAAAAAAAAAAAAAAAAATGTAAAGTGCTGGTACAACAAAAATTGTAGGGAGTTAAAAGACAAAAGAGGCAAAGGTTGGACCAAATTGAAGAAATACAAAATACCTGAAAAATGGAAAATATATACTTGTTATAGAAATGAATATGTACAAGCGTGCAGAGAGGAAAAGAGAAAATATGAAAAAGATGTCATAGAAAAATGTAAAGATTAACCAAAACTATTTTACAGATTTGTAAACAACAAAATGAAAAACAAACAAGATTTGGAGAAATTAAAACAAGGAGGAGTTGAATACACAGAGGAAATAGAAATGGTGGAAATTATGAACAAGCATTTTATATCAGTGTTTACAAGGGAGAACATACAACCTGAAGAGATCGAATGGAAAGGGAAAGTCCCTCCTATGAAAGAAATAGAAGTAACAAAGAATGAAATAATGAAACACTTGAGTAATCTTGATGCCAGAAAATCGCATGGACCAGATGAAATAGCAAACTGGATTTTGAAAGAATGCAGGAATGAACTGGCAGACAAAATACATAGCATAATAAACAGTTCCTTGAAAGAAGGAAAAGTTCCAGAAGATTGGAAAAAAGCAAATATAGTACCTATATATAAAGGGGGGAATAAAGAAGACCCTACCAACTATAGACCAGTCTCTCTAACAAGTACAATAGCAAAAATTTGTGAAAGAATTATTTTCACCACCCCTTTAGTCACCACTGTTACTTAAATTTGACTTGTAATATCACTCGTCTCGAGGCCCCTTGCCTCTCGTTACGTGAGTTTCACTAATATTCAAGTTCCTCTTAAGCAGTAGGCCCAATGCCTTCTTTTTCCTGTAGTCTCACTATTTTCTAGGCCCCATGCCTATTCCTCTCGTCCTTTGGGTTAATAAAAGGATGGTGAATTTTCTTTCTTCTTTCACTGTAATTTCACCTTTGCTTACACTCGGGATCTCTTTTCTCTCGTCTCTACATCGTCTCCTGATCCTCTCTCCACCCCCTCTCTATATCTTCTCCCTATATCTTCTCTCTATATCTTCTCTATCTCTTCTCTCTCGAGATCCCGTATCCTACGCTGAGCTACCTTCGTCTGACGTCACTAATTTTTCTAAACCAATCTCCGGTGACTTCTCAAGTAAATGTCACTCCTTATGGGCGTGACTTTGAATTCATGCACCAATAGTTTTTTTCCTCCTTCTGCACCTTGCACCAATCCGGAAAGCCATTTCAATGCCACTAGCAAAAATTGTTTACTTCAGCATTAGTCAAACGAAGGTAACCTGCGCTTACAGAGTTGATTACACATCGAATATAAAACAGTCACCACCATCGGTGTGTTTACATAGACAAAACGTCGCCCTCACCTAGACATAACATTGCCCTCGAGCAGGCGTCGAGTCTGAATTATTCTAATGCCCTAGCTCATTTCCATTCGTACACTACCGGCCTCTTACAGGGCTCGGCAGCTACCCTTGGTCGTCCCGACCAATTTCTTATTTCCCTCTTACAGGGCTTGCTAATATATTTCTAGAATAAGCTAATCTACCCTTGCGTAATTGTTAATCTACCTTCCAAAATACATCATTTTCAAGGGAGGGGAGTTTTCAGGCAATGTGAAGTTGAAGGTTGAAATGTAGGTGTCCTCGGTTAAATGCATTGTATTAAGGGTATTAGAAATGGTGGAAATAGTGTCTGCATGCAATTCGCAGTTATCTTGAATAGAGACAAGACCTTCAACCAAATCCAATTTAGGACTCAACCCGGGACAATTTATTGATACCTTTGTCTTGTTAGGGAAAAACAGGTAATGAGATCCTTGTATGTTACAATGAGGGATCTGGTCTACCAAAATTCGTTGGTAATGACAATTGTTCATAACAGACATATTCCTAACCAGAGAGTTCATGCGAAGCCTCTCGGAACACAAAAGAGATCATGCTTTCTCTTAGATTGTCTACAGAAAGGATATAATTGATTAGAAAATTCACTATTAGCACTAACTTTAAATTCTGAATGGTTTATCATCTTTTCAAAGATAATAGTAATTAATTTACCAAACACACTAATCTAGAGTTTGAGTGTCTCTTCTTGTTCAATATTATTTCCAACACACTTCATTTTCAAAGACAGTCTTATTACTTTAAAATGGTCACAATACTCATGTGTGTACTCAGATGAGAGGTCCTTAAGTCCTTAAGGTTCCAAGTCTGACCACAGCAGATCATAGGTTTTAGGTTTCCATGTATCTGCTTGACACCAAATTCCAGTTGTTTAGGTCTCCCATCCCAAATACATACAAATGGTCAATACTATCTGTAAAATACATCAAGATTAATGTTCAACTCTTGAAAAATATCATTATAATATTCTCCATATTCTCCAGGGTTATCAATATTTATGCACAAAGTATTACTATAATCATCTTCATAGATCTGCAAGCTAATTTTCCTTATGTCATCTAAATGTCCTATCAATTCTTCTCTTGATTCTAAATGTTTAAGTTTAAACTTGTTTCCACCTGCAGAATCAATTACCCTATATGGACCAGTGTACCTTAGTGAAAGTTTATTATTGGGTGAGGTTGCTTTGACCATTACTAATTCCCCAATTTTCAATTCTAGTTTACGAGCTATTTTGTGTTGTTGTTCCCTCATCTCTTGTGAATACACCTGCATATGTTTCCTAACTCTTTGGTGAATACTTTGAAGAGTATTTATCCTATTGGATATATAATCATCCATATTATATATGGGTTTTTGCTCTGCAGTCAACATTTCATATGGCAGAGTTTTGTCCTCCCCAAAAATTATAAAATGAGGTGTATCCCCAGTTGCTACATTAATTTGATTGTTCAGAGTACACTTAACACAAGGAATCCAAGTATCCCAAGTTACACTATGAGGACTTATTAGGGTTCTAAGACATATAATTATCTTTTTGTTTAACCTTTCTACTACTCCATTACTTTGGGGATGGTTAACGAGTATATTGACTTTCTTGATGTGGAACACATTACATAGATTTTCCAAGATTTTGTTATTAAATTCAGTCCCATTATCTGAAACTAGGATGTTAGGTGTAGTAAAATTACAGATTATCTGATCATAGATTACGGAAGCAATAGTTTCAGCTTTCTTATTGATTATGGGTTGTAATATACAAAATCTTGAAAAATAATCAATAGCAACAAATAGGTATTTAAAGCCGTTCTCTGTTAATGGTAATTCCAAAGTATCCATGTGAACTCTTTCCCAAGGTTTCTGTGGAATGGGATAGGTGAGTATAGGAGCAGGTTTTGGTGTATTTCCCTTCACCCTTACACATTTTACACATTTTTCTATATAATCATATATAGTTTTCTTCATACCTAACCAAAAGTACTTAAGTTGTGCCTGTCTATAAGTTTTATCCTTTCCAGGATGTGAACTACAATCACTATCATGAAGTAACTTCAATATCTCATTTACCAGAGTTTGTGGTATAACCAACTGATTTACTTGACCTCTAGAAATATCTTTCCCATTTACAAATGTTTTCCTATACAAAATTCCATTAATCAAATGAAATTCCTCTATCTTATACCCCTTTGGTAGCTTTGGAGGATCTCCTCTTGGGTTCATCAAATGCTTGATTATTGAATCACATGTCTCATCATCTCTCTGTTCTCTTATTAGCATTTCTTCATCTAAAGTTACTAATTCTTCTATACTACAAACAAAATTAATCAACCCAGTCCCAGTCATTGGTTGACTAATGTTTCTAGAAAGTGGATCTGCTACATTCCTTCTACCCGGAATATAATTAAATTGAACATCATAGCACTGAAGTATCGCAAACCATCTAGCAAGTCTGCCTCTAAGATTCTTATGCTTAAATAAGTTCTGAATAGCTGTGTGATCAGTCCAAACTCTGATGGGATACCCTAGTATCATATCCCTAAAACTTTCTAAAGAATAAATTACTGCTAAAGTTTCTCTTTCAGTTATAGAATAGTTTCTCTCCGCACTATTACAAAGTCTGGATGTGTAAGCTATGGGTTTTAAAGTTCCATTTCTCTCTTGCATTAGTATGCCTCCTAACCCTATGTCAGACGCATCAGTACAAAGAATAAATTCTTTTTCATAGTCGGGGAAAATTAAAATAGGTGAACTTGTGAGTTTATCTTTCAACTTGTCAAAAGCTTGCTGTTGCGCAGGTCCCCATATGAACTTTGAGTCCTTTCTCAACAAAGAACTTAGTGGATTAGCAATGTCAGCATAACTTTGAATGAATTTTCTATAATATCCTGTTAATCCCAAAAAGCTCCTAACCTTGTCTACATTGGTCGGAACTGGAAAATTCTTGACAGCGTCCACCTTTGAATTTACTGTACTCAGTCCGTGTCTGTCTATCTTATGTCCTAAGTAAATGACACTGTCTTGCAAGAACTTACATTTTTCAAGTTTTACTTTTAACCCAGCTTCTCCTAGTCTTGAGAATATCAAATCTAATTTCTTAAAGTGCTCCACTGCAGTCTGAGAAACTATTAAAATGTCATCTAGAAATACACTGGCAGTGTTTCCTAACAATCCATCTAGAATAGTATTCATTAATCTCATGTAAGTTAATGGACTATTACATAACCCAAATGGCATTCTCTTGAACTCATAATGTCCTGTTGTAGTAGAAAATGCTGTAAACTCTCTTGAATCTTCATGCAATTCTATTTGCCAAAAAGCTGATTTGATATCTATAGTACTAAAATATCTATTCTCAGTTCCCAAACTTCTCAAAATGTCACCGATAATGGGTAATGGTAACCTGTCACGAATGGTGTGCTTATTCAGTTCCCTGTAATCAATAACTGGTCGCATAGTCCCATCAGACTTTGGTACTAGGATCAACGGAAAATTCCACTCACTTTTACTATGTTCAATAATATCCTGTGATAACATTTCAGTGATGAGTTTATCTACTACAGCTAATTTAGAGTGAGGAACTCTGTAGGCTGGTATGTAGATAGGTTGTGTTCCTGGTTTTAACTTAATGTGATGTTTTAAAACAGTTGTTTTGCCTAAGGCGTCCCCCGGCAAAGCAATTGCTTTTTTATGTTTCATAAGCAAAGCAAATAAAGCTTCATCCAACTCAGGGCAATTAGTTGATTGTAATAATTCTTTATATCTATTTCTTAAGTCTATGCCTTCTTGTACTGAACAAATTGATGAAGTTGGTAATTCTATCTCCTCACTATTCTCATTTAAAATCTTAATAGGTTTAGTACACACCTGAATACATCCTATTTGTGTACCTTTCTTTAAAACTATCTCTTTATTCATAGTATTAATTACTAATACTTCTACTCTGTTCTTATTTGTCTTATAAATCCCTGAGTCCCACTTCAATCCTTTAAGTTTAACTGATTCTGGGACTGTAATTACTTCAGAGTCTACATTGATTCCTTTCAAACACACTTCAACCTTATTAATTGACATGGGATGTAACAATGTCGACCTTGTTAATCCGCAATCTGCAATTCTCAAGGCATCTGTGGTTGATAATTTAGTAATCTCTGGGATTTCCTGAACTTCTGAGTTGGGTTCACAAATTGTTTTACTTTCTGTAGGGTTGGACCGCTCGGCCTCTCTATCTAGGATAGAAATGTTATCTAAGGATTCATTGATTCCTGTCACTGGTCTTAAGTCTGGTTGATTTAAGAATGGGATTAACTGTGACTTCACTAAAATTCCTAAGTCAGCAGGACAAATTACCATGTTTTCTTTTCTCATAGTTGCAAATCCTATCAATAAATCTCCTGGAAAAACAGACTCTTCTACCACTATCACTGGGATGTACAATTGTTCATTTGTATATAAGGCAACTTCTAGCTCAATCTTGCCTAATGTTTTTAACTGATTTCCAGTTACACCTTGCAATGTGTAACGGATTGGTTCCAACATTTTCACTCCTGGGTTCAACTGGTTTAAAACTTTACTAGTAATTACATTAACTACAGACCCTGTATCAATAAAAATTTGAATAGGCTTATTGAACACTTTACCCGCAATGAGAGGTCCTACAGCAGTTTTACCAACAGTAATTATCAGTTTGTCAGTTTCTTTCATCTCTCTTGCATTCCCATATTTAACACAATACCGCCTATCGGTATATATATGGGGAGGTCTGAAATGGTTTATTCTGTGTCTGGGGGTTTTCCTCTTAGCCCTGGGGGTACCCGAAAATTTCGGCACTCATGAGTTCTGTGTCCGATTTTATTATGGTAAATACAGAATGGAGGGTTCCTACATTGATACTCATTGTGACCTTCGTATTTGCAATTTCTGCAAATAATCCCATAAAAACATTCTTGTGCCTTGTGTCCCCATGCATTACAATTAAAACAAAGGATTCTGGTATCCCTATCCCTAGATGGACTTCTAGCATGCCGCCTATGTCCTACTTCTGTTTTCTTAAACTCTCTAGAGTTCCTATATTGGCTTTGTTGATTTATAGGCATTACATATGGGTTTATTGTTCTGGTCTCACTGTATCCTTGAAGAAGATAATCTACTTCTCCTAAACAGATATTTGATTTTAAATCTTTGTACAGCCTTTCTGCTGTTAAGTCATCAGAATTCTTTGCCAATAAGCTAAATGTAATCAATTTGATTACCTGTGAGATTTTCATCTTCTCACTAGATCTTTCTATCCAGTCTGAATCTTTCAAGATAGAATTCATGTCTTTTGACCATCTATCTAATCTAGCTAAGTACTCAGTGTCAGTTTCACTTGTCCTAACTTCCTTAATCATTTTTACCAATGATCTAATAGGATCCTGATCACATTTGGACATGAAATGCTTGAGAAATGCTTTCTTATAATCATCATATTGATTAATTGATTCCATTTGCTGGAAGTTAATGACAAACCTCGCCCTTCCATGCTCTGGATCTATATTCTCCTTGAGAATCTCAATCTTACGATTCTCATTTGTAATGTTTTTACTAACTATAAGAGTGTCAATGAGGTTCAAGAACTTGTTTACACCATATGTGTTAGACTCTCCTGTGAATTTTGGAATATTTGTATTTGATGTGTGAATTTCGTGTCTCAACACGTTAGAATTCTGAGGGGTACTCATACTTATTACTAATACCTTGCTTTAGCCTGGTTGCTTGCGATGTCGCTTCGTGATGTCAATGTCTGGTTTGACGTCCTTCTACGGTCTTGTCATTCCTCAACGACGTTGTTCCTCCTCCATCACACACTCTGCCTTGAAGACCGCCTTGTAGATGATGATCACCTTGAAGAATCTTGAAGAATGCTTGTTCCCAACGTAGCAGTTACTTGAAGTTGTAGATTTCTCTCGTAGTCGTAATACACTCTTGATTTTGGTTGTCTTGTTCCCGTAGACTTCAGGCGCCACTTCTCTTCGGAGATGTTTAACACCCAGTTCGTTCCACCGCTGTTCACCACTTTCACCACCCCTTTAGTCACCACTGTTACTTAAATTTGACTTGTAATATCACTCGTCTCGAGGCCCCTTGCCTCTCGTTACGTGAGTTTCACTAATATTCAAGTTCCTCTTAAGCAGTAGGCCCAATGCCTTCTTTTTCCTGTAGTCTCACTATTTTCTAGGCCCCATGCCTATTCCTCTCGTCCTTTGGGTTAATAAAAGGATGGTGAATTTTCTTTCTTCTTTCACTGTAATTTCACCTTTGCTTACACTCGGGATCTCTTTTCTCTCGTCTCTACATCGTCTCCTGATCCTCTCTCCACCCCCTCTCTATATCTTCTCCCTATATCTTCTCTC
>NC_134783.1:2192500-2195000 GCF_046742065.1 Oratosquilla oratoria
ACATTTCTCACCTGTGATATATATATATATATATATATATATATATATATATATATATATATATATATTATATATATATATATTCATATGGAACACAAAAGAAACCCACAGTTGGAGGAAATAAACTTTGAATTAAAGAAGATTCTATATTTCGGCTATCAACTTTGAGTTTCTTGTGTGTTATTTACAAATGTGCTACTACATTTCTGTTTATATATATATATATATATATATATACATATATATACATATGCAGTATGTATATATATATATATACTGTATATATATACATATATATATATACATATATATATATATACATATATATATATATATATATATATGTGTGTGTGTGTGTGTGTGTGTGTGTGTGTGTGTGTGTGTGTGTGTGTGTGTGTGTGTGTGTGTGTGTGTGTGTGTGTGTGTGTGTGTGTGTGTGTGTACATACATCCATATACCAAGGCTTTTTCCCCCTTACAAGGGAGGTAGCCAAAAATGAAAAGGCATAAAATCATTCCCACCCATTCCATCCCTGAATACACTACACACCCCTCCACCCTCCCTCTCAACTTAGCACCTCCTGGATGACGGGTCATCCCTGCACCTTGTCCACTGCCCTGGGTCAGAAGCAGTGTCGCAAGACACAGCACATCCACAGCACGGCCGCTTCATTAAATCGGCGCGCCCCCCCCTCTCTCCGTCCCCCCATGCATAAAGGAGAAGACGGGGAGAAATCCCTTCGGGATGCGTCAAAATTTGCTCACATATACTACCTCACCCCCCCATCCCCACACCCATTCCACCTCATGCATCACAACATTATTCATGTACAACCATTCTCCATTCACCCCTGTCTTCTGTCCTCTACCGTCCTTCCTCAACAGACATTCCCCTCTTCCCCAAAGCCCCCTTCACCCCATCCATCCACCTCATCCTAGGACGTCCCTTCATGTTCACTCCCACCACATCTGCCTTCCATACCTCTTTTACTAGTCTTTCTTCACTCATTCTTTCCATGTGTCCAAACCATCCTAATACTCTTTCATCAACCCTATCTCCCAACCCCCTTTCCACCCCTGTTCTTCTCCTCACCTCCTCATTTCTCACTCTATCTAGCCTAGTAACCCCCATCATACTTCTCAGACACCTCATCTCAAACACATTCAAACTCCTTCTCTATTCCTCTCTTATGTTCCATGTTTCTGCTCCATACAGTGCTGTTGGCACAATCACTCCTTCATATAGTCTCCTCTTAGCATCAATTCCCAAATGTCTATTCCTCATTACACTTTTTAATCCACCAAGGTATTTACTCGCTTCTCTCAATCTACATTCTACCTCCAACTTCACTCCACCTTTTCCTGCCACATTTGCACCCAAGTATCTAAAACTATCCACTTCCTCCAGTCGCTCTCCCATAATGCTCAGTTCCAGACTACTACCACTTTCACCCCTTGTACATCTCATCACCTTACTTTTACCCACATTTATCTTTAGCTTTCTTCTATCACACACTCTCCCAAACTGTCACCAACTTCCTCAATCCCTCCTCCGATCCTGCCACGAGCGCAGTGTCGTCCGCAAACAACAGCTGGCTCACCTCCCACTTTTCTCCATTTTCTTTAACCATCTCCAGTCCCTTGCCCACTACCCTTGCATTTACCTCTCGCACTACCCCAT
The DNA here is from genome assembly GCF_046742065.1 of Oratosquilla oratoria. Classification (NCBI taxonomy): domain Eukaryota; kingdom Metazoa; phylum Arthropoda; class Malacostraca; order Stomatopoda; family Squillidae; genus Oratosquilla; species Oratosquilla oratoria. The sequence goes on from NC_134783.1 coordinate 2,194,181, forward strand.
CCATGTATAAGTGGAACAGCCAGGGTGACATAACGCATCCTTGACGAAGTCCCACCTTTACCTTGAACCACTCACTCTCTCCATTTCCAATCCTGACACAAGCTCTACTACTCTCATAAAAACTCTTGACAGCTCCTAGAAGCTTTCCTCCTATCCCATATATCCGCAAAACCTCCCACAGTGTCTTTCTGTCTACCCTGTCGTAAGCTTTTTCCAGGTCCATAAAGGCCCAAAAAACATCCTTCCCCTTTCCTATGGCTTTCTCACATATATGTCTTACCACAAAGATCTGATCTACGCAATCTCTACTCGTCCTAAATCCACACTGTTCCTCATCAATTACTCCCTCTGTTACCCTCCTAATCCTCTCAATCAAGATCCTCCCATATGCCTTCCCAACTACACTTAACAAGCTAATCCCTCTGAAACTACTACATTCACACTTGTCCCCTTTTCCCTTGTAAAGTGGAACTATACAGACACTCCTCCAGTCCTCCGGCACTCTACCCTCTCTCCAGCAAACATTTAATAACTTCACCAGCCAGTCCACCATCACTGTACCTCCTTTTTTTTTTTTAGACATTCTGCATGGCATCCATCCAGACCAGGTGCCTTACCTACTTTCATCATCTTAACAACTGCCTTCACTTCATCCATCCTTATTTCTCCTCCATTTTCCTCACTCTTCACGGTCATTTTCTTAGTATTTCCCACTGCAGCTATCTTTCCCTCCCTATCCTCCTTCACATTTAGCAACTCCCTAAAATACTCTGCCCATCTTCACCTAACTGCCTTCTCTTCTATTATCATCTCTCCATCT
>NC_134783.1:2200000-2202500 GCF_046742065.1 Oratosquilla oratoria
ATATATATATATATATATATATATATATATATATATATATATATATATATATATATGTATGTATGTGTGTGTGCGTGTGTGCGTGCGTGTGTGTGTGTGTGTGCGTGCGTGTGTGTGTGTGTGTGTGTGTGTGTGTGTGTGTGTGTGTATTCACTTGGTCTTTGGATCACGTGTTGGATTCGTGATCAACAACTATTTCCCTCCTGGAAGAGAGCTCAGACCTCGTAGGTCCGATCTATGGGTAATGCTATGACCTTGCACACACGCACACACACCCAACTCCCCGCCCACGAGAGTCAGAGTAACGACCCGATGCGCAGCGGTACCGAAATGATTTCGGCCCTGGGCAGGATTCGAACCAAGAACTGCGGGCCATTATTGTGGCAGTTCAGCGCTCTACCAACTACGCCACCGAGTCGTGTGTGTGTGTGTGTGTGTGTGTGTGTGTGTGTGTGTGTGTGTGTGTGTGTGTGTGTGTGTGTGTGTGTGTGTGTGTGTGTGTGTGAAGGCTCATGCTATCATGTATTATTGTGTTTTAATGTAATCAGTCACTTGTATTAGTTTGCGACCGTGAGTACATGAATTTCTCTTTGATCTGTTTGCAATCAAAGCATAAGTTCAAGCTAACCCACTTCACCACAGTGGAACATTTCGTAGATCTCACTGACGTATATGACATGATACTTTATTCAGTAAGGAATAGATCTGGCTTGAACAGCGTGTCGTGAAATGTAGCCCAACACGGTCCAATAGATCCACCTCGGCAAAATACATTTTGGCTTAATATAACCTATGAAGAACGTGTCTTGCTGCATTGCTTCTGAACCAGGCAGTAGGTGGGAATCAGGGATGGCCCTTCATTTACAAGGAACCAAGATAAAAGGGAAACGAAATGGCTGTTGAATGGGTCAGTGATGGGTGAAGGGTGGATATCTTGCCTGGCTAACTCCCTTATATGGAAGAAGAAAAAGATGAGACCTACGTCAGGAGGCGCTGAGTAGCTGAGGCCGAAGCCGCCACGTTTTCCATATGCGTTTGAAGTGTTGGGGCAGGTAACATTCATTGCTGGGAATCAGATAGGGGTGCGGGATTCGAACACGTAACTAAGCGAATACGAGTCCAGCATGCTTCCGATTACGCCACCAGCGTACGATATAAGGAGAAGCCTGTTGATATACAAAAGGAGCATATATGTTTTATAGGGGTATTAGGGATAATGTATCAAACACAATGTAAATTGGTAAACATCTTTTTCTGACGTTTTCTGACTGCAGATACATTTGATTGTATGCATTTTCATGTGCATTTTTTCAGGAAATATAATCACAGGTGTTCGTTGAATTTAGGTGTTCCTGATGTACAGGATTATACATTTTGTTGGTCTTGAAGAATGTGCATCTACATTCCATATTCTTATGTTCATCCATATCATCGTTAACTTTATAGTAACTTATCGAAAATATATCAACAAAAGTAAAAAATCATCAAAAAATATGTACAACAATAACATAATAGAAAATATGCCAAGAGATAATTTTACATACTGATTAGGAGCCAATATAATTTGCCGCTACATAATTCAACATGTATTTCATTATTATTAGATTTTGTTTGATATTTCGGGTGTGAAGTAATGAACTCTTTGACAGACCTCTCGAAAACTAGAAAGTGTATAAATTTGTTGTGTCGGAACGCTACACTATCAGAATACAATAAAGGTGTCTAGAATATTGTAAACTAAGTCGTTTCTACTCGAACAAAGAAGCAAAAACAAGTAGCATGTTAGCGAGAAATGTTTTGTGTGCCGCCACCTTAAGTGATACGAGTAAGCACGATGTGATCTGAACAGGTTTGATGTATAAATAAAACATACATGTAAAAATCTTTCAAGTTACTTGACGGTATCTAGTCAAAGTTAGAAAAAGAGTTATTTCTGTCTATCGTCTCCTGTACATGAGCATGATAGACATGCTATAAGAAGCAGTCATTCGTTTATATGTCCGCATATAAGGAAAACACGAGACATGCAGAAGCACGTAAATACAGAAGGACACAAAAACGTATTCACTCAAAATAAGTGTAGAGGCGCGCACGTGCGCACACACACACACACACACACACACACACACACACACACACACACACACACACACACACACACACACACACACACACACACACACACACGCACGCACGCACGCACGCACGCACACACACGCACACACACACACACACACACACACCAAAGTTTCAGAAGAAACATCAATGTAAATACAAAACTTTTATTTCTGATACGGTGTCTTGTCTGCTAGAACTCTGACATGTGCAACCTTAGCCACTTTCAAAATCTTTAATTTCCTTTTATTCTTTTATTCCTATCTCTTGGATTGTTTAATCAAAGGAACTAAGCATAAATCTCTCCCAACCTACTTGTTGGACGATTCACAAGCTTGTCTACTCAGGCATTAGATATTCCTTTTCATGTTCTTTGTAACCATGC
>NC_134783.1:2207500-2215000 GCF_046742065.1 Oratosquilla oratoria
GTTTCACGAGCAGAAGACTTTTTACACTACCGGCTAGCTAGGCCTGTAGTAGCAACCCTCCTCCTTTCTCATCCGGGCTTGGGACCGGCAATGGGGGAGTTTTATCTATATGTATACATATAAATATATGTATATGTACACACACACACACACACACACACACACACACACATACATATATATATATATATATATATATATATATATATATATATATATATATATATACCAAAGGCTTTTTCCCCCTTACACGGGAGGTAACCAAAAGACAAAGGTATAGAAACCACTCCTACCCATTCCATCCCCTACATACTCCACTCCCCTCTACCCTCTTCCCTCCCTCTTATCTTGGCATCTCCTGGATGACGGATCATCCCTGTATCTTGTCCGCTGCCTTGGGGCAGAAGCAGTGTCACAAGACATAGCACCCCCCTCCCCCCCATGCAGAAAAGGAGAAGACGGAGAGAAATTCCTTCGGACTGCGTGAATTTATTTCTCACATATACTCCCTCATCCCCACCCACTCACCCCCATGCATCACATTATCATCCATATGCAACCCTTCTCCATTCACCTCTGTCTTCTGTTCTCTCCCGTCCTTCCTCAAAAGACATTCCCCTCTTTCCCAATGCCCCTTTTACAACATCCATCCATCTCATACTAGGTCGCCGCCTCAAGTCCACTACTTCCACCTCTGCCTTCCACATCGCTTTTACTAATCTTTCTTCACTCATTCTTTTCATGTGTCCAAACCATCCCAATACTCTTTCATCTACCCTATCTACCAACTCCCTTTCCACCCCTGTTCTCCTCCTCACTTCCTCATTTCTCACTCTATCTAGCCTAGTAACCCCTATCATACTTCTCAGGTATTTCATCTCAAACACATTCAAACTCCTTCTCCCTTTTTCTCTTATGCTCCATGTTTCATCCCCGCACAGTGCTGTTGGCACAATCACTCCTTCATACAATCTCCCCTTAGCATCCATTCCCAAATGTCTATTTCTCATTACACTTTTTAATCCCCCAAGGCATTTACTCGCTTCTCTCAATCTACATTCCACCTCCACCCCTCCCTCTCCTGCCACTTTTGCACCCAAGTATCTAAAACCATCCACTTCCTCTGGTCTCTCTCCCTTAATACTCACTTCCAGTCTGCTGACACTCTCCCCTTGTACATCTCATCACCTTACTTTTACCCACATTTATTTTCAATTTTCTTCATTCGCACACCTTCCCAAACTGTTACTAAGTTTCTCAATTCCTCCTTTGATCCTGCTACAAGCGCAATGTCGTCAGCAAGCAACAACTGGCTTCTCTCTTACTTTTCTCCATTTTCTTTAACTATCTCCAATCCCTGACCCACAACCCGTGTATTCACCTCTCGCACCACCCCATCCATGTATAACTTGAACAGCCAGGGCGACATAACACATCCCTGACGAAGTCCACCTTTACCTCAAACCACTCACTCTCTCCATTTCTAATCCTAGCTCAAGCTCTACTACTCTCGTAAAAACTCTTGACTTCTTTTAACATCTTTCCTCCTATCCCATTTATCTGCAATACCACCCACAGTGCCTTTCTGTCTACCCTGTCATAAACCTTTTCCAGATCCATAAAAGTCCAAAATACATCCTAACCTTTTTCTATAGCTTTCTCACATATCTGTCTTACCACAAAAATCTGATCTACACAACCCCTACCTGCCCTAAATCCACACTGTTCCTCACCAATTACTCCCTCTTTTCCTCTTCTAATCCTTTCAATCAAGACCCTCCCATAAGGCTTCCCAACTACACTTAACAAGCTGATCCCTCTGAAACTACTACACTCACACTTGCCCCCTTTTCCCTTGTAAAGTGGAACTATACAGGCATTCCTCCAGTCCTCCGGCACCCAACCCTCTCTCCAGCAAACATTAAATAACCTCACTTGCCAGTTCACCATCACTGTACGTCCCTTTTTCAGACATTCTGCATGGCATATATATATATATATATATATATATATATATATATATATATATATATATATATATATATTCTGGTTGAAATCAACTGCACTAGTTGCTTTAACAATCTTCAAGACTGTATTCTTTAATCTGGAGAATACTTTCCTATTAGCAACTGAGAGGGACTGGAAGTAGTCATTCATGACTCTCAAAAGAATATACACAGTGTATGCCAACTGATATATTTTTGCATAGTAATAGTATTGAACAACTATTGACTCCACCGAAACTATAGTTTTTCGCCTCGTCGTGAGGCGTCTTCAGGGTGAGGACTGCTTTGTAAGATGCTCTGCTATATTGAAGGTCTTCCAACGAATAATGACCGCTGGTTGGATGGGCGGGCTTATAAGGCTCAGCCTGCCTAGCTCAGACGGAATACTGGCCTCTCATTGGCTGAGAGGTGCAGTATGGGATTTTGTCCGGGAGCCAAGGGAGTGGGATTTTGTCTGGGAGCCAAGGGGGTGGGATTTTGTCTGGGAGCCAAGGGGGTGGGATTTTGTCTGGAAGCCAAGGGGATGGGATTTTGTCTGGAAGCCAAGGGGTGGGATTTTGTCTAGGAGCCAAGAGGGTGGGATTTTGTCTGGGGTTCAAGAGGGTGGGATTTTGTCTGGGAGTCAAGAGGGTGGGATTTTGTCTGGGAGCCAAGAGGGTAGGATTTTGTCCGGGAGCCAAGGGGGTGGTATTTTGTCTAGAAGCTCTGGCCTGATTTGCTGCTGCTCTGGTTACTGGTCCTAGGCGCTGATTAACTAGCTGGACATGTTTCATTTGTTCGCGGGGCTGCTGCTGTCTAAGGGCTTGTTGTTCCTGGAGGGGGTTATTCTTTACAGAGCGCGCGGAAGGGAGAATAAAATCGGCAGCTTGCTGTATGTTGATGGTAGGGCGCTGGCAAGTAATAGATACTGCTTCTGCAATCTGCAGCTTCCTGAAGGCAGACTCCTTGTGAAGAATGTCCGTTTGGTCTAGCAGCTTCTGTAGAGGAGGCTTCATGTTGTGTGTTTCAGTGAAATGCTGGAAAATTGATCCCTTGTTTCTATGGGATTATAGGCGACGCCGCAGTGTAGAGGAGGTCCTGCCAATGTATGTGCTGGAGCCTAGGACCAGTAACCAGAGCAGCAGCAAATCAGGCCAGAGCTTCTAGACAAAATACCACCCCCTTGGCTCCCGGACAAAATCCTACCCTCTTGGCTCCCAGACAAAATCCCACGCTCTTGACTCCCAGACAAAATCCCACCCTCTTGAACCCCAGACAAAATCCCACCCTCTTGGCTCCTAGACAAAATCCCACCCCCTTGGCTTCCAGACAAAATCCCATCCCCTTGGCTTCCAGACAAAATCCCACCCCCTTGGCTCCCAGACAAAATCCCACTCCCTTGGCTCCCGGACAAAATCCCATACTGCACCTCTCAGCCAATGAGAGGCCAGTATTCCGTCTGAGCTAGGCAGGCTGAGCCTTATAAGCCCGCCCATCCAACCAGCGGTCATTATTCGTTGGAAGACCTTCAATATAGCAGAGCATCTTACAAAGCAGTCCTCACCCTGAAGACGCCTCACGACGAGGCGAAAAACTATAGTTTCGGTGGAGTCAATAGTTGTTCAATACTATTACTATGCAAAAATATATCAGTTGGCATACACTGTGTATATTCTTTTGAGAGTCATGAATGACTACTTCCAGTCCCTCTCAGTTGCTAATAGGAAAGTATTCTCCAGATTAAAGAATACAGTCTTGAAGATTGTTAAAGCAACTAGTGCAGTTGATTTCAACCAGAATTGTCTTAGAGAAAACCTGTGCCCCAGAAATATATATATATATATTTACATATATATATATATATATGTATACACACACACACACACACACACACATTAGGTTTCATTGCTAGGACGGTAATGAATAGAAGTGCAGAGGTAATTATTAAACTTTATCCAGCGATAGTTAGACCCATCCTTGGCTATGCCGTACAGTTTTGGTCTCCGTCCTATAGAATGGACATTAATTCACTAGAAGTAGTACAGAGAAGAATGACCAAAAGGAAATTGACAACATCAAAGGTGACAAAATTTTCACATTGAATGAGAATCAGACAAGAAACAATGGTCTCAAACTGTCCGGAAATACATTCAGTTTGGAAGTAGGTAGAAACAACTTTGCCAACCGTGTAGTTAATGAATGGAATAAACCTCCTGCACAGGTAGTGCAATGTAGTTCAGTTCAAAGCTTTAAGAATCATTTAGATAAACACCTAAGCAAAATGCTGTAATGATTATAATTTATCTTATATTATTTGTTTTTGTTTTGTTATCATTTGTCTGTCTGATTTTCATTTATCATTAGTTATATGTCAATTTATTATTATTTACTATTTACCTGTTTGTTTATTATTTAGCTATTCCTATGTATTTATCTATGTATTTTATTTGTTATTTACATTATTATAGTTTTTATTTATTATTTTATTATGATTTTTTTTCGCATCCGACCTAAATATGAACCAAAAGGTCTCCTGTCGGCATGCTCCGCCTTTGTAATCCTTTGATACATGGACTCAGAAACTTGCCTTACGAAGAGAGGCTTAGATACCTTAACTTAGACTCTCTGGAAAGACGCAGAGTGCGGGGTGATCAAATAGAGGTGTTCAAGTGGGTCAAAGACTTTAACAAGGGTGATGCAAACAAGGTCATCATATTAAAACAACAGGGCAGGACTCGCAGTAATGATTATAAACTGGACAAATTTAGATTTAAAAAGTAAATAGGCAAGAATTGCTTTACTAATAAGGGGGTCGACGAATGGAATAAACTTAGTAGCCATGTAGTAAGCGCTGAAACTATCGGTTGTTTTAAGAAACGATTAGACAACTTTATGAATGGAGATGACAGGTGGTGATGGATACGGAGCTGCCTAGTGTAGGCCTTATGATCTCTTGCAGTCTCCTTCATTCTTATGTTCTTATGTATGTATGCATGCATGTATGTATGTATATATGTATGTATGTATGTATGTATGTGTGTGTGTGTATGTATTTATGTATGTATGTATGTATATATATATATTCTTGAAAAAGCTCTTGGGTAGGTCGGGGTCAGGTGGTATGCATGTATGTATGTATGTATGTATGTATGAATGTATGTACGAATGCATACAGATTGAGTAGATGTAGTATATTGAATGAATAGATGTAAGTTTCGAAGATGAGGATAATATGTAAAAGAGAAAAGAGCGTGGGAGATACGGTGTTCTGTTGAGATGGCACTGAAGGGGAATGGGATGACAATAAGGGAATATCTCAAAAAATCATTGAAAAAAGAGGCGTAATAAATAAAGATAAGAGGGAATATGGTGAAAGAATACACAAAGAATCAGACGTGCTGGTGAAGAACAATGGGGAGTAAAAACACATCAATTTGCCTACGGATTTAATTGTGATAGATTCAACCAAATTTCTGTAGTGAAATTTCTCAGCTGAACGGCACAATATATTTGATGTGAATCAGAATGAAATTGATAAAAAGCAATGATGTGTTAGATGGATTAAGAATTCAAGTTTTCTTTGCTGAATCCCGGTCCTACTTTTTTCAATAAAAGATTTGTTTAAACTTGTTACATTTCTTGGTTTTAGGATATAATTTTTTGTATAAGCCTGCACACACAGTTTTGACGTGTGTGCCGCTTTTGGCGTCTACGAGCCTTCGAGTCCTCCGACGTAGTGGCTTTGATGTAGTAACTCAATAGGGATTAGAAGGGGATTTAAGGGAGTTAAAGACAATTAAAGACAAGGTTAACTCGTCCGAACAGTCGACGGAAAGTAAGCAAAGAGGAGCCCTCAAACAAGAGCTGTTCCTCCTACTTGCAGTCTTCAAAGTCCGTTACCTCAAGTGCAACCGAGGTTCACGAAAAAAAAAAAAAAAATAATAATGATAATAATAATCTAAGTCTAAATAAAAATATTCTTCTAAAAAACGCTGTGGAAGTCGGGGACAGGTGGTATTACGGTGACACTTTGTCGTAAAAATATTAATGAAAAAGCTCTTGGGTAAGTCGGGGTCAGGTGGTATTTTTCTTCTTCTTCTTCTGCTACTTCTTCTTCTTCTTCTTCTTCTTCTTCTTCTTCTTCTTCTTCTTCTTCTTCTTCTTCTTCTTCTTCTTCTTCTTCTTCTTCTTCTTCTTCTTCTTCGCGTTCTTCTTCGCGTTCTTCTTCGCATTCTTCTTCGCGTTCTTCTTCGCGTTCTTCTTCTTCGCGTTCTTCTTCTTCGCGTTCTTCTTCTTCGCGTTCTTTTTCGCGTTCTTCTTCCTCGCATTCTTCTTCGCGTTCTTCTTCGCATTCTACTTCGTGCTCTTCGCGTTTTTCTTCGCGTTCTTCTTCCTCGCGTTCTTCTTCGCGTTCTTTTTCGTGCTGGGGATCCCGTGTTGGAGTTCCGCCCTGAGGCCGAGGCCAAAGGGGAAAACGAGGGATTAGAGCGCGGAAAGCTGCGGCCGTAGGCCGCTGTTTGCGCAGCCAAGCCCCCGGCGAAGCCGGAGAGGGCAAAGCCCGCGGCTTGTTATAATGATAAAAATAAATAGATAAATAAAATTAATAAATACACAAATAAATAAGTAAATAGATAAGTAAATAAACAACAACAACAAAACAAACAAATATATATATATATATATATATATATATAAATAAATAGATAAACAACGAAAAAACAAACAAATAAATAGATAAATAAAAATAAATAAATAATTAAATAAATAAGTAAATAAATAAATAAATAAATAAATAAATAAATAAATAAACAAATAAATAAACAAATAAACAAATAAATAATAAATAAATAAATAGATAAATAAGTAAATATACAAACAAATAAATAAATAACTAAAAAATAAATCAATAAACAAGCAAACAAGTAAATAAATGAATAAATAGATAAATAAATAAATAATTGAATAAATAAATCAGTAAATAAATGATTAATTAAATGAATATATAAATAAATAAATAAATACATACATACATACATACATATACCAAGGCTTTTTTCCCCTTACTAGGGAGGTAGCCAAAAAGGAATAGACATAAAATCATTCCCACCCATTCCATCCCTGAAAACACTCCACACCCCTCCACCTCCTAGATGACGGGTCATCCCTGCACCCTGTCCACTGCCCTGGGTCAGAAGCATAAATGAATAAATAAATAAATAGATAAATAATATAAAAATAAAGTAAAACAAAATAAAATATAACGTAATAAAAATATGTAAAAATAAGATAAAATAAAATAAAGTAAAATAGAATGAAATGAAACAAAAAGTATGATGGGGTTTGCTGACGAATATACATGCCATCTCCTACGTTGGGGTAAGAGGTAGAACCTCGAGTGTAACATGGAGTTTTGAAAAAACAAAAAACAAAAAAACGGAACCTAACGCTACTGACGACTAAACATGTCTTCTACACTGGGGCAAGAGGTACACACTCCTGCGGACACTCAAATTCG
>NC_134783.1:2220000-2225000 GCF_046742065.1 Oratosquilla oratoria
AATACAAACAAATATGTATATGCACATATGCAGACTCAGGTACTTACCTGTTATAGTGAAATCTACTTGCTCTGGAAATTTGACCCCATAAGACAGTGGTAACATCCTCGGATGCAGTTAATCGTCTCCTGGTGATGTGGTTCTTCCCTTCATGTTAATAAGACACATTTCCTTTGTTCCACACTCTTTCCTACTCACCTCTTCCTTCTAATCCCAAAGTGCTAATCTGAGCTGAGCTGCAAGTCGTCTCGGGAGGGCTTTCTTGGTACAAAATCTAATGTTCTGAACATTCACCCCCATGGGCCAGAATTATAGTCAATTCATTTAAACTCGGCTGGGATTTTCTGTGCTTATGTTTCTGAATTGTTGTCTTGTAGTTCTCTTGTCATGTTCAATTAGCTATTTCCTCATTCTCTGTTTCATTTATTTCTTGTGTGAAGATATGTTTTTTTTACCAATAAATGTGATGATTTACCTTTTTATCTCTGGTAACTCTTTAAAATGCATACATGATGGTGTCTTAGCTCGCATCATTTAACACTCCCTAAAAATTTAAGTGAATCCCAAAATTGACCAAAACACCTCAGAGATCATGTGTAAGTATTATTAATCGAGATAATTTTTAATCTTTTAGAATCCTTTATTAGTCCTACTTTATCTGAATCAAATCACCCGTCGACAGGGAGAAAAAGCATACAAATCGAGTACGACACTAAGGCTTTAAACAACGTTAATCTGAGTTTGGGTGTTTTGTTCCACAAACAGAAACTCATCATTAGCAAATACATTTTATGATAACCTGTCAGCCATATGTATTTTCAGCTTACTTGATGCTATCATTTCCAGTTCGTTCTAATCTTGGGGTAGGGGGAATGGAAGAGTGAGGGGGGAATAATGTGGGAGGGAGGGAGGGAGGGAGGGAGGGAAAGAAGGAGGGATGTGCAACAGTTTCGCGTAAAGCGCAGTAGTGCGAGCAGCCCGACTGCAGCACCCATTAATGAGCGGACATTTTTTCCCGGGTTCCTTTCATTACCCGGACCGAAATATTCGAAAATTTTCCGACTCCACTCATGGTAGACGGAGGTAGCCTTTCGCCTCTCGGCGAGGCTGAGACTGCTAATTTCACGAAATTTGGCAGTTCACCTGTGTGGGAGTGGTACCCTCTCATACATTCATTCTACCTGACAACATACAATTGTATTCCGTTGAGCAAACCCGCTCATTATTCAGTGAATTAAATTCTCTCTCGTTTTATCTGTATGGGAGTGGCAGTCTATTATATATTCATTTTGGCTGCTAACATATCTTTTCATCACAGTAAGAGAAAACCCACTCACTATATAGATTAGTGGAATCACCTAGCATATATATTCTAGCTGCATCCTGTCTTGACTGCTGTTGCGAATCAATTTTCATTACTTTTTGTTATATTGTCTCCAACTTGTACACCACGTCCCAAAACATTCAGTCCTCAAACCAATTAACACTTGTTATCAGCCAGATGCATTGGCGCTAAAAGAAAAAAAAAAGAGGGAAATAGAGAGGGAGAGAGAGAGAGAGAGAGAGAGAGAGAGAGAGAGAGAGAGAGAGACAGACAGACAGACAGACAGACAGACAGACAGACAGACAGACAGACAGACAGACAGACAGACAGACAGAGAGAGAGAGAGAGTGAGAGAGAGAGAGAGAGAAATGTCTTTAATTTCGGAATAATGCTGGTGACAGTGGAACCTAAATACATCGATTTCTTTACAACGAAATTCAACCAGAGATTCACCCTTTCCCAAGGAGACAACGGAGACACATCAACACTTGACACAAAAGTCCAATGACAATTATTACGGAATGAGGGACCACCAAGATAATAGAAGTTCCAGGAGAGAGTTTAATCAATTCTTCAACCAGACAAATAAAGTACGTAGACGCAAACTATCGAAATGTAATAAAGGACCTACGCCATATGCGAAACAAATTAAAGAAAAGACAAGGGTACGCTGCCTAGCGTCTCTGACCCGTCCACAAATATTACTAATGCACACCTGGGGGCCGTCATCAAGCCGGGGTCCGCAATACATTAATTAGATTTGTAACTAAATTAAACCAACAACAACGGAAGACCTTTCCTTCATTTGGAAATATACATATTGTAGGAAAGGTCGTGGATACACTAACAATTTGCTTTCCTGATTTTTCTTTACTCAAGTGTTATGCCAGTATCCATGTTAGTCTGCTGCTACAGTTAACCGTTTTGAAAATATCGACAAAGGTATTTGCTATGTATATGTATATACTGTATATGTATATATATATATATATATACATATATATATACATATATATATATATATATATACATATATATTATATACACACGACAACGATAACATCGATATTTTCTATGCATCTATACTATCTACAGATATATACACACTCAAACATATAATGTATATATATATATATATATATATATATATATATACTGTACAGTATATATATATATACATATATATATATATATATATATATATATATATATATATATATATATATATATATATATATATATGTTAATGAATTATTTAGGGAGCAGGTTTTCGTCAAAACACTTTCTATCGAATATCCCATCATATACAGCCTTGATTATTTTTTCTTAAAGCTTTTGATTCCTCTTAGAACTAGAGAAAGAAAACACAATATTTCCCATAGTTTCTATTATGGTTGGATATTAAAACTAGAGCATTCCGACGTTTCCCCTATACATCAGGCATCTTCTGTTAATTTTATTTCTAAAGCTACATACATGTAATATATATATATATATATATATATATATATATATATATATATATATATATATATATATATACATGTATACATATAGTGTATAACGTTGCTTTGCTTTAATTTGTCCGTATTCGCAGTCGTATTAACTTTCATCACAAGAGACGAAGTTCTGGGGCTACGGTAATAAATAATCAAATTTAGTTTATCCTCTTGTTTTTTGGTTTTACAAGTCTTGTGTATTATATATTTCAATACGTTCTCATCTGTTTTTTTATGCAGGGGCATTATATTTTGGTAATAAATGTTTGATTTATTTATCTTAGTGTCTACTTTGTTAGTGTTACCATTGGCTTTTTTCATATTATTATTTTTTGTCAATATCTTTCATTGTAAATCCATTATGAGTTCATATTTGCTATACTCTATTGAGTTCTTGATGGACGAGAAGCCAATTGGAACTAATCATAAAGGCTCTTGTGACATAGGCACTTATCATGTTGATTTTGTATTTTGATATTTGGAATCAGTTTTGTTACTCACCGTTGTATTTTTTCCATTCTGTCAATGTCTTTAATGAGATTTGGTGACCATAAGATAACAGCGTATTCCAAATGTGGACGAACTAACGATTTATATGGCCTGTGAATGAGAGATGGACTTTTGAAATCAAAAGGTCACACAATCAATTCTAGAATCTCATTTTCTTTCTCAGAGGCTGAAATACGCTGCTTAGATGATTTGAGATCGTTACTGATAATTACGCTGAGATCCTTTTCACTATCCAGTTTTGTTAACGAATTTCCAAATAACTTATATATATATATATATATATATATATATATATATATATATATATATATATATATATATATATATATATATATATATATATATATATATATATATATATATTGGTGAAGACAAAAAGATTGTACGTTGTATCGAAGCTACACGTAATAAAATAATCAACAATGAATCCTCTTTAGCCTTCAACCTCGTATGTTTACAAAAGATATATATATATATATATATATATATATATATATATATATATATATAAATCCTACTACAGCTTTCGAAGGAAAATTATAGAATCCTCCCTTATTAAACATGTGTCTACTTTTGATACCTCCAAAGGTCAGTGGTCCCCTGACTGCATAACTTAGATGGCTGCTAATAAATCCAACTCAGAAGCAGCCGGGCTTGACCTTACTGTACTATCAGTCAACCTTCGCCCCGACCTCATCAAGGACATATAACCTGAGTCCCACCTTTTCCCTGCCCCCAAATGTACCCCTTTTAGCCATATATACTCTTTTTGATGAAGAGGACCACATATAGTAGTAGAGATATACAGATTTTCTGTCCATCTTATCTCTTTCTCTGACAGTGGACCAAAAAGTCATATATACATACATACATACATATACATATATATATATATATATATATATATATATATATATATAAATATATACATATATATATATATGTATATGAATTGCACACACACAGACATATATATATATATATATATATATATATATATATATATATATGTGAATAATTCGCTAGTGAACAGCGACGGATTGTATGATATATATATATATATATGTCTGTGTGTGTGCAAAAACACATGTATGTGTATTTCATATATATATATAAACACACATATATATATATGTATATATATATATATACATATATATACATATATATACATATATATATATATATATATATATATATATATATATATATATATATATATATATATATACATATATGACAGTCGCGCCCAGGACTCTAACCTACCGCTCCGGCTCCAACATGTTGGCTGGTTAAAGAATTCCGCCCATTTGCCTCACTGGGGTCGGAGCCGTAGGTTTGAGTCATATGTGCAATCATATAGAAAAACACACACATTTGAAACATTGGTGTGCCAAATATTTTGAAAATTATTATCGTTTTGACAGACAATCTTTTCAGCCTCAGATCTGGGACGTCATATGTGGGGAGCCTATTATTCTTCTACTCGGAGGAGTGAGGTATTGGGTGGACAGTGTATATCTCTATCTAAAGAAGGCCTTCAATGAAGTACCTTACGGTCAACTTACGTTAAAACTGGAGAACATTGAATGAATAAGAGATAGAATATTGTAATGTATGATGTATATTCATGACGGGCAGGTACATGAGGACAGTAGTAAAGGATA
>NC_134783.1:2230000-2235000 GCF_046742065.1 Oratosquilla oratoria
GGAGAAATGTCAATATAGTTGTATTGGGAGACCTTAATGCTAGGGTAGAAATGAACCAATAGACGGAGTGATTGGGAAATATGAAGTTCCAGGAAAAAATCGTAGTGGAGAGTTGATGGTGGAGATCTCTCGAGAGTTGATGATAGGAAATACAGTGTTTAGGAAGAAAGTCAAGCATAAGTATACATGACAGATGGTGGTGGATAGAAGGGTAGTAGATAGAGCCTTAATGGACTATATAGTGGTAACCAGGAGTATAGTAGGACGACTTGAGGATGTACTAAGTTAAGGATGTTCTAAGGGGAGAGAGTTGAGGGATAAGTTGAGAGTGGAGGATAGGTGGAGAAAGAGGAAAAGGGTAGAAGGTAGGGAGGTACTTAAAGAGAACTGTTTAAATGAGAAAAAAAAAGAGAAGGAGTATAAAAAGAGGCTGAGAGAGGAGTGGGAGGTATAGTGATGCCGGACTGGCTGGTGAGGTTATTTAAGAGAAGGTAGTGCCGGGGAAAAGGGTAGTACAGGGGAAGTACAGAGGGTAGTACAGGGGGAAAGGGGACAGGTGTGAGTGTAGTACTTTCAGAGGGAACGGCTTGTTAACCCATTCAACTTCGATGACAAGATGTCTTGTCATTTGGTCAAATAAAACAAAAAATCATAAAACACCAAAATGTTTGATCAAACACCAGAAAAATATGACGTCAATCCTCGCTTCGCTCGCAGCGAAGCGAGGACTGACGTCATATTTTTCTGGTGTTTGATCAAACATTTTGGTGTTTTATGATTTTTTGTTTAATTTGACCAAATGACAAGACATCTTGTCATCGGAGTTTAATGGGTTAAGTGTAGTTGGGAAGGCTTATGGGAGGGTCTTGATTGAGAGGCTTAGGAGAGGAAAAGAAGGAGTAATTGGTGAGGAACAATGTGGGTATGGGATAGGTAGGGGTTGTGTAGATCAGATTTTTGTTGTAAGATGGATATGTGAGAAAGCTTTAGGAAACGATAAGGATGTATTTTGGGTTTTTATAGATCTGGAAAACGTTATGACAGGGTAGACAGGAAGGCACTGTGGGAGGTACTGCAGATATATGGGATAGGAGGAAAGCTGTTAAGAGCAGTCAAGGGTTTTAACGAGAGTAATAGAGCTTGTGTTAGGATTAGAAATGGAGAGAGTAAATGGTTTGAGGTAAAGGTGGGACTTCATCATGGGTGTGTTATGTCGCCCTGGCTGTTCAATTTATACATGGATTGGGTGGTGTTAAAGGTGAATGCAAGGGTAGTGGGTCAGGGAATGGAGATATTTAAAGAAGATGGAGAAAAGTGGGAGATAATTCAGTTGTTGTTTGTGACGACACTGAACTTGTGGCAGGATCAGAGAAGGTATTGAGGAAGTTAGTGACAGAGTTTAGGGAAGGTATGCGAAATAAGGAAGTTGAAGATAAATGTGGGTAAAAGTAAGGTGATGAGATGTACATGGGAAGAAAGTAGCAGCAGACTGGAAGTGAGTATTAAGAGAGAGAAACTGGAGGAAGTGGATAGTTTTAGATACTTGGGTGCGAATGTGGCAGGAAAGGGAGGAGTGGGGGTGGAGGTATTATGTAGAAAAAAAGAATCGAGTAACTGCCTTGGGAGATTAAAAAGTGTAATGAGAAATAGACATTTGGGAATGGATCTTAAGAGAAGATTGTACGAAGGAGTGATTGAGCCAACAGCACTGTAAGGGGCAGAAACATGGAACATAAGGGAGGAAGGGAAAAGGAGTTTGAATGTGTTTGAGATGAAATGCCTGAGAAGTATGATAAAGGTTACTAGGATACATAGAGTGAGAATGAGGAGGTGAGGAGGAAAACAGGGGTGAAAAGGGAGTTGAGAGATAGGGTTGATGAAAGAGTATTGGGATGGTTTGGACACCGGGAAAGAATGAGTGAAGAAAGACTAGTAAAAGAGGCGTGGAAGGAGTGAACATGAGGGGGCGAAAATGGATGAGATGGATGGATGGGATAAAAGGGGCAATGGGAAAGATATGAATGTCTGTTGACGAAGGACGGGAGAGGACAGAAGATAGGGGAGAATGGAGAATGGTTGTATATGGATGATACTGTGATGCTTGAGGGGGAGTAGGTGGGGAATGGGGGTGAGGGAGTATGCATGAGAAATAAATTTACGTAGCCCGAAAGGATTACTCCCCGTCTTCTCTTTTTCTGCATGAGGGGAATGAGAGGGGGGATTCGCCGGTTTAATGAAGCGGCCTTGCTGTGGATCTGCTGTGTCTTACGAGACTGCCTCTGACCCAGGGCAGTGGACAAGATTGAGGAATGACCCGTCATCCAGCAGGTGCCAAGATAATAGGGAGGGAAGAGAATGGATGGGAATGGGGTATGTTGGGGATGAAATGGGTAGAAATGGTTTCTATGCCTTTGTTTTTCGGCTACCTCCCTTGCAAGGCGGAAATTCTTTGGTATATGTATGTATATATGTATGTATGTATTTTATGTGTGTATATATGTATGTATGTATGTATATATATATATATATACATACATATATATATATATATATATATATATATATGTGTGTGTGTGTGTGTGTGTGTGTGTGTGTGTGTGTGTGTGTGTGTGTGTGTGTGTGTATACATATATATATGTATGTATGTATGTATATGTATATATATACACTACATGCATACATACATACATACAGAAATACATTTGTATGTGTGTTCATATATTGACCTGGGTGTGAGGAGGTAAGAGAACCTCAGTCCAATTTTATTCCTGTCTAGTTTTGCAATAAGTTTATTGTTAAACTAGTAAGGAACAAGCTTGGATTAAGAGTTCTCTATTCTTAACACCCACGACATGTATGTATTTATGCATTCACGGACACACACACACACACACACACACACACACACACACACACACACACACACACACACACACACACACACACACACACACACACACACACACACACACACACACACACACACACACACACACACACACACACACACACACACACACACACACACACACACACACTCATACACACATGTTTATATGTAATACATATACACGCGTATATATACACGTATGCACGTATGGTTGAGAAACATATGAAACACGGATATATATATATATATATATATATATATATATATATATTGTACACACCACGATAACCATGTGGCATAGAACGCGCGTCATGTCGACCACGACCTGACGCTCTCTGACATTGCGACCCTGCTTGACTCGACCTAACCTAATCCAGTGCAATTATGTAATTACGCACCACGCACGGGTGACTACCCAAGCGGTATGTATATCGGCTCCCACCGCATGTAAAATCAGTTCACTCGTACCATATAATAAAGGAGACGAAGTCACCAAAACCTCTTTCTCTTCACTACAGTAGCATCACTACACTGGTGACCATTCGGAGCGACAATGGAACCATCTACCGCTACCACCCCCGACGCCACGCAGCCCGCTACCAACACCGTCAACGCCATCACCCTGAAGCTGCCACCCTTCTCCACGGTCAATGTTCCTTCCTGGTTTTGCCGGACGAAGATCCAGTTCCGCCTGTGGAATATAAACACGTCCCAAACAAAGGCAGACTATGTTCTTGAGGCGATCCCCGAAAATGTGTTCCCACTTATCTCCCAATAGCTCAATCAACACGACGGCGTTATCCAGTATGACGTTCTGAAACAGTACCTGCTTCAGGAACTCAAGCCATCAGCAGCCTCCAGAACCGCAAAAATCCTCCAACTCTCCCAACAGCCACTGGGGGACATTAAACCAAGTACAGCATACCTCGAGATGATGTCCATAGCCCGCCTCCTACCCACAGCCAACGGAACCAGCAGGAACGTCGATATGCTTCGTCAATTGTGGCTCATGCGCCTCCCAGCGCCCGTTCGATCCGCCCTTGGTAACGCCGAGGAAATGACTTCCGACGAAGTTTCACGGATGGCGGACCATCTCGCCGACGCCCACGCCGCCGCAGCAAGGAGTCAGGATGTCTATGCTGCTGACGACGTCACGGACGAAATCTCCGCCAACAACACCAGCAAAGGCAGCGACGCCATATTTCCTAAATCCGCCGCGGAACGCCGGGTCCCAAGGACTTTGGCGTTAAGCTCGTCGCCGCTAACGGCATTACCATAGCCACCTACGGGTGGAAACGCCTACACCTCACCTTTGACATCGCCAATACTCCTGGAACTTCATCCTGGCAGACGTCAAGACGCCCCTCATCAGTGCTGACTTCCTCGCTCATTACAGGTTAATGGTCGCATCCGCTTCGACGCCCCTGCAAATCGCGCCAAAACCAATCACGGTCGACACCATCGACGCTAGAATGCCCTACGCCCACCTGCTCACGGAATTCCCCGACGTCTTCAAGTCTGAGCTGCGACAGACACCACAAACCCCAGCTAAACATGGCATGTACCACTACATCAAGACGTCTAGGCCCTCGGTATTTGCCAAATACCGCCGCCTACCAACCGAGAAACTCGCCGTCGCCAAGAAGACCTTCCAAGAGATGGAGAGACTAAGCCTCTGCCAAAAGGCCTCTAGCCCTTGGTCCTCCCCTCTCCACCTCATCAAGAAGAACAATGGTTCCTGGCACCCCTGTGGAGACTACCGGTGGCTGAACATGATGACAGAACCTAATCACTACCCACTCCCAAACATCGCCGACGTCACCACATACCTCAACGGCGCCAAGATCTTTTCGACACTGGACCTCCTGATGGGCTACTACCAAGTTTCGGTACATACAGACGATTACCCCGGAGACCGCTATCACCACCCCATCGGGACGTACACCTTTAATATCTCCTACTTCGGTTTGCGAAACTCAGGTGCGACCTTCCAGCACCTAATGGACGGCATCCTCGGCGACCTCGACTTCTGCGTCTGCTACATTGACAATATTCTGGTCTTCTTCAACTCGCCTGATCAGCATCTCCAACACCTGCAGACCATCCTCGA
>NC_134783.1:2240000-2250000 GCF_046742065.1 Oratosquilla oratoria
ATCTAAATCTTCTTGAATATCTAATTGGTTTGAGTGATCATTTGCCACTCCGCACAGTTTTGTATCATCAGCAAATTTGGATACAGTAGATTTTAGTCCATGGTCTATATCATTTATATATACTATGAATAGAAGTGGCCCAAGAACGGAACCCTGAGGAACTCCACTTGCAACACTTTTCCATCCAGATGTTTTTCCATTTAAAACAACTCTCTGTTTTCGACCTTTCAACCAATTACTAGTCCAACCTAATAGGCTACCACTTATTCCATGCAAAGCTAATTTAGTAAGTAGTCTTTCGTGTGGGACGGTATCAAAAGCTTTTGCAAAGTCTAGATATATTAAATCTATATTGTTTCTTTTGTCATAATTCGAGACAACTGTGTTGTAGAATTCGAGTAAGTTAGTCACGCAAGAACGTTTCCGTCTGAAACCATGTTGGCTTTCATTTATCAAACGGTTACTTTCTAAATGATATTCGATAGCATCTCTGATGATAGTTTCCATTATTTTTCCTACGATCGAAGTCAAACTAATAGGCCTATAGTTATTTGGTTTCTTTTTGTCACCTTTTTTGAATATGGGAGTAACGTTAGCTAGCTTCCATTCTCTTGGGACATCTCCGGATATGATGGATTTCTTGAAAATAATTTCTAATGGAACAACAATCTCATTTTTCATTTCCTTTAAGATTCTTGGATGCCAACCGTCAGGCCCTGGTGTTTTATTAACTTTGAGTTTGTCTATACACCTTTTAATTGTTTCTTTTGTTATATTTACCGTAGTGAGTAAGTTTACCCCAGACTTTTCACAGGTTTCAGTTTGGAATTCACTTTGAGGTGTTTCGTTTACGAATACCGAGCTAAAATAATTGTTTAAGAGATTACACATTCCTTCATTTGAATATTCAAGTTGACCGTCAGCAGATAATAGTGGACCAATGTGATTCCTAACAACCTTTTTATCTCTAATGTAACTATAGAATTCTTTGGGATTCTCTTTGGATTTCTCAGCGATGTTCATTTCGTATTGTCGTTTTCTTTTTCTTATTGTCTTTTTTAAATCTCTCTGTATTGATACATAACTTTCATAGTCATTAGATGCACCCGAGCACTTATATTTCTTATAAGCCTGTCTCTTTTTAGCAATACTTTTTTCAGTTTCTTTGTCGAGCCACTTTGGGCGAGCCTGATTTGGGGGACGTCTGTCCTTAAAAGGAATGTAAGTTTGAATCATCTTAGTGAGCGTATTTTGAAATATTTCCCACATCTGATCTACAGGCCTTTCGTTTAATTTTTCCTCCCAATCTGTAAGCTGAAGCTCCTGACGTAGTTCTATGAACTGAGCTTTACTGAAATCGGGTATTTTAGAAGCACAAGTATCTATTCTAAAATTGTTTAGGAGTTTGAATCTGACTAAGTTGTGATCGCTATTTGCAACAGATTCACCGACTTCTACATCAGTTACCATGCTTTCGCGGCTAGTGATCAATAAATCGAGTAAGTTTCCATATCTTGTGGGCTCTTTTACATGCTGAATTAAGTAATTGTCACCAAGAAAATCAATCAAGCGACTACCTATATGGCCATGTTCAAGGGTCATCCAATCAATGTCAGTAAAATTGAAATCACCCATTATCAATAAATCCCGGTTGCAGAAACTAGACAGTTCTTGAAATAACAGTTTGTCGTCTGCTAATGATAATGTCTTTGGCCTATATATTACACCTATATTCATTTTTTGTCCATTTGTTTGGGTTAACTCAACCCACAAACTGTCATATGCATCCTGTTTCACTTTCTCTAAAACACAAGCATGAACATTGTTTTTAACGTACAATAGAACACCCCCACCTTTCTTGTGGTTTCTATCCTGATGAAAGTGTTTAAATCCCGCAATATTAAATTCAGCTTCGAACTCTGTACCATTTAACCATGTCTCAGTTATTCCTATCATATCGAGATTTTCGCTTTTGACATACGCCTGTATTTCTTGAAATTTGTTCCTAATACTACGAGCATTAAAGTACATAGTTTTAAGAAACTCCTGATTATTTCTTTTTGACATATTTTGAGTTTCAATATCATGTCTTATATTATCATTTTGTTTTTTATTTATGCCTTGCTCTATATTATTATTATTTGGTCCTTCATTGACATTCAATGCCTCATTAACATTTCTCCCATCAAAATTAACATTTCCCCCATCACGGACATCTGGTCGATTACGGTCATCCGATCTATTTTGTACATTTTGTCCCCCTACGTCACCGTGATTCACGCCGGCCTCCCGTCGTTCAGTGACATTATGTCCGGCATCCCTTTCTAAAATTATATTTTGTCCTCCAGTGACATTATATCCTACCGTGATATTTTTTCCTCCACTATAATTACATCCCATCGTGATCTTTTGTCTTCCACTGTCATTACATCCTATCTTGATATTTTGGCCTTCATTGACATTCTGTCCGGTATCTCTTCCTAAAATTATATTTTGTTCTTCACTGACATTATATCCTACCGTGATATTTTCTCCTCCATTATCATTACATCCTATCGTGATATTTTGTTCTCCACTATCATTATTTCCCATCGTGATCTTTTGTCCTCCACTGTCATTACATCCCATTGTGACATTTTGTCCTAAGACATTACATCCTAATGTGTCATTTCGTCCTCTAGCGATATTACATCCTATCATGATATTTTGGCCTTCATTGACATTCTGTCCGGTATCCCTTGCTAAAATTACATTTTGGCCTTCAATGACATTATATCCTACCGTGATATTTTCTCCTCCATTATCATTACATCCTATCGTGATATTTTGTTCTCCTTTATCATTACTTCCCATCGTGATCTTTTGTCCTCCACTGTCATTATATCCCATTGCGACATTTTGTCCTATGACATTATATCCTAATGTGACATTTCGTCCTCTAGCGACATTATATCCTAAAATTATATTTTGTCCTATACTGGTACATTGTTCTACATTAATGCTATACTCTACACTGTTTTCCCAAGTACATTCTATTTCCCCTTCCCTTTGGCCTTCTACCCTAAAAAAGGAGCTGGTTCATTACAAACTCCCACAATGAGGTTTGTAAGAACATCTTTGCCTCTGCGGGTAAGGTGGATCCCATCAGAAGCGTAAAGGTCATGGCGCCTAGAAAAGAGATACCAAGGATCAAGAAAGTGGTATCCCAATTGTGTGCACAACTGCGATATCCTATCATTGATCCCTATGGCTCTACTGTTCCAACACGAACCTGCGTAGATCCTCGGGAGGATCCCACAGACTACGTGACGGCTCCCACGTTCCTTCATCTCCTGAAGGAGGACCTTGTAATTCCGAACAAGCTCCTCTGATCTCACCCTACCTACATCGTTACTACCCGTATGTACAATCGTAACCGTGTTCTTCCGTCCTTGCTCCCTGATGGACCGGGTACAATCAACGATCCCACGGCCCGGTTGACATACAAGCTTGCAACGTCGCTTAGTCTTTCGCTGCAGGATGTCGTCATAGCCTCGAACCATGGAGTCCCCCACCACCAAGAACTCCTGGTTTTCAGCCACTTCATCCTCCAGTAGAGCAAAACGATTGACTAGAGCCAGCGGTTGCTCCACAGGGCACACGTCTACCGAACGCGGGCTCGACAAACGGGACCCCACGGAGCGCCACTCGCTCATGGCAGTGACAGTAGGTGAAGAAGTGGAACGCTCTTTGGGTTGTGGGGAGGGTTCACTCTTCTCACGGAGCGCACTCCTGAGAAGCCGAATTTCCTCCTCACACATCCTGAGACGGACCTCTAGGTTCACGCAACCTTCACAGGCCATTTCGCTCCCCCTTTAGCAATAAAAACGGCAAAGAGAAAATACAAATCAACAACAACAAAAAATCAAAGCGGTCTCTAATAAACTAAATACGCGAAGCTTACTCTGCTTACCTTATACTACCACACACACACACACACACACACACACACACACACACACACACACACACACACACACACACACACACATACACACACACACTCAAACACACACACACACACACACACACACACACACACACACACACACACACACACACACACACACACACACACACATACATAAACACACACACACATACACACACACACACACACACACACACACACACACACACACACACACACACACACACACACACACACACACACACACACACACACACACACACACACACACACACACACACACAAGGGCACGTGTGTGTTTATACGTGAGTTTGTGTAGGATCTAACATCCAGATATGTATGTATAAAACCACCAATGTTTTGGTATTCAGGTCAAAAGTTGTTTATATCAACGTGAAACGACGGCCAGGTGAACGGCCGGATTCTTACCTGTACTTTGTCATATTTAAAAAGACATTCTAGATATAATTAGATTAATCTCTTTTCCAAAATAACCTAACTCAAAGGGAGTTTTTGTAATTTTTTATTTTCTTTGTATATCTACGTTTTTTTTTTTTTTTTTTTTCATTCCACGCTCATGCTTTTGTTCATGACATGCTTTGAGAACTCAGCCAATTATTCATATCTAAAAAGATATTCCAGAAATACATAAATAATTGCCTTTTCCGTAATTCCTTTACCCAAAGAGATTTCTTTTTATAAATTTTTGTATTTTCTTCTACATCTACTTTATTTTCTCTCATTTCCGCATCACACTTTTGTTCATGAGAAACTTTAAAAACTCAGACGAATGAACATATAATCACATCGATCAATTTACGTTTGCTTTCTTGTGATTATGAAATTCCTATCGATCTCTATTTTTCTAATAGAAGAATGCCCTTTGCAGCTTTTCCGATATTGAGGATTTGAAGCTAATGCTCTGCTTCCATATCATTACACTACATGAAGCTCATATTAGGAAGATTATTATCGAATTGGGCTTCCAGTAAACTTGCGTACATATTACTTAGAGATAATACAAGTACTGCCAGTACTTGTAATAATCATCTAAGAAATAAAGTTTATTTTGTCAGTACTTCTGAAAGGGAGTGGGTGGAGGATGGTGGGTGGGGAGTATGTGTGGAAAAATAATTAGACACAGCCCGAAGGGATTTCTCCCCGTCTTCTCTTTTTCTGCATGAGGGGACGGAGAGGGAGTTCGCCGATTTAAAGAAGCAACCTTGCTGTGGATGTACTGTGTCTTGCGACACTGCTTCTGACCTAGGGCAGTAGGCAAGATGCAGGGATAACTAGTCATCCAGGAGGAGCGAAGATAAGAGGGGGTGCATGGGAGTAGAGTATTTAGGGATGGAATAGATGGGAGTGAATTTTATGCCTTTATTTTTTGGCTACCTTCCTTGTAAAGGGGAAAAAGCCTTTGGTATATATATGTATGTAGTAATGATATTATCAAATATGATTTCTCTTGTATCATCAATATCAACTCAAGTGCCTCTGGACCTTTAGAATAAATCTAACATTATCATCAAGAATACTTGAAACATTACCAGTAAGTATTTACTGCGTAAGAATCCCATCCTTTTTTGTAATTTCATTGTATAACAGTAAACTGATTTTTACGGTGGATTTTTATTTATTTCTTCAGAGTATTTATTAAAGCAGTAAACTTCACTTCCTTTTTTATTTATTAATTTATCTATTTTTATTTTATTTATCTATCTATTTGTTTATTATTCTTTATATATTTCGCTCGGATAAATGACGTTTCCCTCTCAACTCGCGGTATTTTCTTTTCTTGTATTACTATCGATCATTTTGTTTGCTTGTTTTACTGTATTTCGTTTTGTTTCATTTAATCCTTTGTTATTTCTTAGTTACATTTATTTCATATATTTTTTTCAGTTTAGTGATCATTACTATTCTAAATATCTATTCAAGTATTCATTGATTTTTTTCTTTTCTTTTTGGGTGCTTCTCTACTTTTTTTCTACATCCGATGTCGATATGGACCAAAAGGTCTCTTGTGGGAAATGCCTAGCACAGTCATCGATGTCGATACAATTATTCATACTTCTTTTTGCTTCGCGCTGTGACGTCTTTGGCATCGACCACTCTCAGGTGGTCCGTTCCATCCCAAAGAAGCCTACAATGTGTTTGCTATCGAAGCACACAAGGCAAAGGTGCTGGCACTAAGACTTTGAACAGGGTCCAAGATCTCTCTGTCATCTTTGATAATGTCTCCCCATCCCCCACAACCAC
This sequence comes from Oratosquilla oratoria, assembly GCF_046742065.1. NCBI lineage: Eukaryota > Metazoa > Arthropoda > Malacostraca > Stomatopoda > Squillidae > Oratosquilla > Oratosquilla oratoria. Next base: position 2,246,233 of record NC_134783.1, read on the forward strand.
TTTGACGTAACCCTATTCGCTATCAAGAGAGATTGGGTTACGTCAATGTAACTTTGTTACGGTTTAGCTAGGTTCGAATACTCGGCTCGTCTACGTTTCAATTTCCACGGATGCCTCCTTCGAGCGATTCTCAGTCTCGTTTGCGATGGTACGGAATTAAAGTGATATGTGGTTGAAAAAGATATTAATTGATCACTAAGAACCATTCAGTGTGTAGTTATATATATATATATATATATATATATATATATATATATATATATGTGTGTGTGTGTGTGTGTGTGTGTGTGTGTGTGTGTGTGTGTGTGTGTGTGTGTGTATGTATATATATATATATATCTATATATATATATATATTTGGAAATATATATATACAGTACATATATACATATATACATATATACATATATATATATATATATATATATATATATATATATATATATATATATTATGAATGCTTTAGACAGATGAGAGTGTGGGTGGAGGAAGAATAAGCTAAGATGGGCTAGAACTCCTTAATTGATTATACGTTTCGACCGACTCGGTTTTCTTCAGCTGTCTACAAACTGCTTGAACCTTACAATTGTACACTCGAAGACGGGGACACGGACAGGTCATCCCGTTGGCTGTCTAGGGATTCTCTTTCCCGTGCTATATATATATATATATATATATATATATATATACATATATATATATATTTATATCTATCTATCTATATATATATAATATATATATACATATATATGTATATATATATGTATATGGGAAAGGTGGATGGGGAAACACGGGTCTTTATCTGATTATCGAGTTTATTCCTTAAAAGACCCGTGTTTCCCCCTCCACCTTTCCCATAATTTGTCCCAATGTCTCTACATATATATATATATATATATATATATATATATATATATATATATAATATATATATATATATATATATAATATATATATCAAGGACTACTATTACACAGGACGTGCGCTCCCAGATCCCTGGGTCCGCTGGCGGAGGCCATTGCTTTCTTTGTAACCTAACATTTTATATTTGACAAATATATCAAAACTAGAAACCTAACATTGTATATAGGACAAATGTATCAACTATTGACTTCTTCAATGCAGTACAAGTTAATATAAACTTCTATAGTGAAATAAGAAATTATTTCTAAGGCACTGATATGCTTTGAAATGCCAATTTTAGCCGGACTTAACATGTATTATTATATGAGGTTAGTGGACACCAGGGTTTGGCAATTTTTTTAAATATATTTTTTATTTAAATTAGATTTATTTGATTTGAATAGATTCCTTATAGGCTTTAAGTATTGTGGGATTGCTATCTGATATGCGATCTGATTACTAAAGGACATTTTTAGCATATCAATATAAGGAGCAGTGTTATATAGACTTGCCACAAGTATACAAGGAACGGTATAAGCCTACATGTAGTATATATCAATGTACAGCCCACAACAAGTTTCAACAATATTCTTGTTGAAACTTGTTCTGGGTAAGCAGCTTCTCACTGAGTCAGTTGCTGCTTTGAAATCAACCAGGAAGGATGTCTTCTGGACCTGGCAGAGTAGTTCTTTCAGGCAGAAAAAATTATCCTGTCTGGAATTATTTTGAAAAACTACCAAACACTTCTGGCAAAGGGTACCGAGCTAAATGCAAAGACTACAGCCAGGAACTACAGAGCATTGTGTCAAGATTAAAATCTCACAGAGATAAATGCCAAGGTCAGCCACAGCATACAGAAGAAGAAATTGATGACACAGGTAAATAATTTTACTTATATTGTGTGCATTTCTCCCTTTTCATACGCAACTATATAAATTTGGTGAACAATGAAGAGCATATGCAATAAAAATGTGAAGGCCTTAAGAGATGATACTTCAACTTCATTATTTCTAATCTTGGGTAATGACTATATCACTATACTATAGTGTATCCACTCAACTTTGGAGCCTATATGATTGGTATTCATTTCATTCAACATTGTGTAATATATTTAATAGGTTCCATTGAAATTCAGCCCACATGGGATTCAGCCCAAAGAGATTTAGCCTAACCTAACCCAACTAGCCCATTATTTTTATTGAATTTAAAAGTGTGGACTGAACTCCAAGCCCACCTATTTCATATCCTGTTAATTATCTCCAAACAATTTAGTGGCTTGTGTGAATATGATCATCATCTAAAAAAAATAACTACTGTACTCAAAAGTAGCCTAGATCACACTGTATTCATTCATTTATCTATTCATTTATAAATTATGCAATATGCTAAAATTTTCTGTTTCCATTTCAGGATCTTTTTTAAGAGCTTCAATCCCTTCATCATCGGCTCCACTTGAATTATCTGCAAACCTGACTCCACCATTAAAAAGGTCACTATCAGACTCCTCCACAGGCGCCACTTCTGCTAAATCATTTTCATCTAAAAGAAAGTCATCAACATCTCTGGACAGATTTACCATATAAACTTCAGCCTCTCAAAAGGAAAATCTCGACAAAGAAGTTGCAAGAATGATATTTGCTACAAATTCACCATTTCGTCTTGTTCAGCATCCTCAGTTTCTCTAGACGGTTCAGAACCTGAGGCCAGGTTATATCCCTACATCCAGAAAATATATTGCTGATAAGTACTTGGATCTCGTGTATGAAAAGGAATATAAAAATTGTGCAGATGACCTGAATAATGAAACTATATGTCTTTCAATCGATGGGTGGTCTAACATCCATAATGAGCCCATAATATATGTCACTCTAACAACATCCACTAGTCAGATTTATTTAGTTGACACAATTGACACATCAGGGAAACCTCACACTGCTGAATATCTTCTACAACTTGTACAAAATTCGATCAAGAAGGCTGAACAAGGTTTTGGTTGTCACATTGGAAGTGTTGTGACAGACAATGCAGCAAATGTCACCAAGATGAGAAAACTCTTGGAGGAATCGAGTGAACCTGAGCATACCGTCCTTAAATACGGATGTGCAGCACACCTACTAAATCTACTGGCTCATGACCTTGAGATTGATAATGTAAAACAACATGTGGTCCATGTAGTTAAATATTTTATAAATAATCATTATGCTGCTTCAGGGTATCGGTAGGAAGGTGGTCAGTGTCTAGTCATGCCCCAGGACACAAGTTGGAACACAATGTCAGACTGTCTCAAGGCCTATATAAATAACTGGCCAATTGTAATGAAGATCTGTGAAGTCAACAGGGAAGCTATTGATACTGAAGTAGGAAACAAAGTATCAAATCTAGGCCTAAAACGTTCGGCTGATATATACTACATGTGATATATACTACGTATAGGCTTATACCGTTCCTTGTATACTTGTAGCAAGCCTATATAACACTGCTCCTTATATTGATATGCTAAAAATGTCCCTTAGCAATCAGATCGCATATCAGATAGCAATCCCACAATATTCAAAATCCATAAAAAGATATATATATATATATATATATATATATATATATATATATATATATATATATATATATATATATATATATATATATATTTAATTCAAATAAATTTGATTTAAATATAAATAAAATCGATTTTGTTTCTTGTTAAAAAAAAAAAAAAAATCGCCAACCCTGGTGTCCACTAACCTCATACAATAATACCTGTTAAGTCCGGCTAAAATTGGCATTTCGAGGCATAACAGTGCCTTAAAAATGGTTTCTTATTTCACTATAAAAGTTTATATTAACTTATACTGCATTGAATAAGTCAAT
>NC_134783.1:2252500-2270000 GCF_046742065.1 Oratosquilla oratoria
ATTTAAAAAGATATTCTAGATATAATTAGATAGTTGTCTTTTCCACAGTAACCTATCTCAAAGGGAGTTTTTGTAATTTTTTTTCTTTGTATATCTACTTTTTTTTTCATTCCACGTTCATGCTTTTGTTCATGAAGGGCTTTGAGAACTCGTCCAATTATTCATATCTAAAAAGACATTCCAGAAATACTTAAATAATTGCCTTTTCCGCAATTCCTTTACCCAAAGAGATTTTCTTATATAAATTTTCGTATTTTCTTCTACATCTACTTTTTTTTCTCATTTCCACACCACACTTTTGCTCATGAGAAACTTTAAAAACTCAGACGATTATTATTGAATTCTTGGTATATCAACAATGAATGAACAAGTAATCACATCGATCAATTTGCGTTTGTTTTCTTATGATTCATGAAATTCCTATCGATCTCTATTTTTATTTTAGATCAATGAATGCCCTCTGCAGCTTTTCCAATATTGAGGATTTGAAGCTAATGCTCTGCTTCCATTTCATTACACTACATGAAGCTCATATTAGGAAGATTATTATCGAATTGGGCTTCAAGTAAACCTGCGTACATATTACTTGGAGATAATACAAGTACTGCCAATACTTGTAATAATCATTTAAGAAATAAAGTTTATTTTGTCTGAAGTGAGTGGGTGGGGGATGGCGGGTGAGGGAGTATGTGTGGAAAAATAATTAGACGCAGCCCGAAGGGATTTCTCCCCGTCTTCTCTTTTTCTGTATGAGGGGACGGAGAGGGGGTTCCCCGATTTAAAGAAGCGGCCTTGCTGTTGGATGTGCTATGTCGTGCGACACTGCTTCTGACCTAGGGCAGTAGACAAGATGCAGGGGTAACCAGTCATCCAGGAGGAGCGAGGATAAGAGGGAGGGATGGGGGTGTATGGGAGTGGAGTATGTAGGGGATGGAATGGGTGGGAGTGGATTTCATGCCTTTGTTTTTTGGCTACCTCCCTTGAAGAGGGGAAAAAGCCTTTGGTATATGTATGTATGTAGTTATGATATTATCAAATGTGATTTCTCTTGTTTCATCAATATCAACCTAAATGCCTCTGGACCTTTAGAATAAATCTAATATTATCATCAAGAATACTTGAAACATTACCAATAAGTATTTGCTGCGTAAGAATCCCATCGTTTATTGTAATTTCATAGTGTAAAAAGTAAACTGATTTTTACGGTGGATTTTCATTTGTTTATTTCTTCTATTTATTTATTTATTTATTTGTCTGGCCTTCAGAGCATTCATTAATGCAACAAACTTCACTTCATTATTTATCTATTCATTTATCTATTTTCATTTTACTTATTTATTTGTTTATTATTTTTTATACATTTCGTTCGGCTAAATGACCATTCCCTCCCAACTCGCGGCATATCTTTTTCTTAGTTCCATTTATTTCATATATATTTTTAGTTTAGTAATCATTATTATTCTATTTCTGTATTCAATTATTCATTGATTTTTTTTTTTTTTAACCTTTTGGGTGCTTCTCTACTTTTTTTTTCTATATCCGATGTCAATATGGACCAAAAGGTCTCTTGTGGGAAATGCCTTGCACAGTCATCGATGTCGATATAATCATTCATACTTCTGTGACGTCTTTGGCATCGATCACTCTCAGGAGGTCCATTCCATCCCAAAGAAGCCTACAATGTGTTTGCTATCGGAGCACATAAGGCAAAGGTGCTGGCACTAAGACTTTGAACAAGGTCCAAGATCTCTGTAATCTTTGATAATGTCTCCCCATTCCCCATTCCCACTGAGCGACTGATCATCATCATCGTCGTCTTGCTGGTCAGTTTCTTAGCAACAGAAGAAATTATGTGGTTAGTTACCACATCATGGTAAATGGGTATCGTCCGTAATAGAAGTATTGAAAGAAAATTCATATCTCTTCTGGACTTATTGGATTTGTCCTCTGCCACCACATAAACTATACACAGTGAATATTTTAATGTTTAGTACAATTTATGCAATTATGTTACATACAGACACTACAATATAAGGGCTATCCTTGTATGTGACAACAATATTTACAATATACAATTTCATTACCACGGACACATACAATAGATTGACTACGATTAGTAATTTTATATTACAAAGATGTTGTATACGTTAGAGGGAAACTGCAGAAGTGGCGTGTTGCCACAGAACAGACCTACACCAGTTCAACACAGACATGTCCTTTTTATTATGGGGGGGCCGAGGACAGGTGCTGGCTGAGTATCCAGCCAGTAAGACATTCTTGGTATTTTGAAGTTTTCAAACTATTCATCTCCTTCCGTACTGAGTGGCTTTTACCCTTCCTTTTAATTACCGCCAGTCTGTTCAGCTCTAGGTCACTTGACTCCCCCTACCTTTCACCCACCCCACACACCCCTTCGGCTATGAAGGGGTTAATTGAATCCGAGGCAAATTAACTGACTTTCCAGCAAGAGTTGGGTCACTATAACTTATTCAAACACAAGCACTGCCCACCTTGAGGGCTGTGGACCCGTGATGCTTTGGTGCTGTGGTGCACTGGCGTGGTTATGCTTTGTTATTAGAGATTAGTAGAGGCTGACTTAAGATCCACCCGGGGACAATCTGACCATCCTACTCCCACGAAGTGGAAAGTGAGAAACCTCTGGTAGTTTTTTTTTCTTTTTTTTTTTTTTCTTTTTTTTTTTTTTTTTTTGCTAATGTTTGGGTCGTCTCCCCGCCTGGTTGTGGGTGTCGGGAACCAACCCAAGAAGTACGTAGCAGGTCACGGGAATCGAACTCACGACCACCTGCTCATGAGTTCGACACTATCCACTGGGCTACCGCGCGGCCCACACCTGGAGATAACAGAGAATTCTACTCAAGTAAGGAGTCTGTAGACCCCCGGCTCATCTCGATGGGGTCTCGATCTACTGATGTCGTTTTCAACTTGGGGGAGGGGGGGGTCTCGGGCCAGTGCCCTCTTCTCCAGCCCCAAGGTGAATAAAATCGTCTGGAGTCAGCGCAAACTTGTATAAGAGGCTCATTCAAATGGTCTTACTGCTTTCATATCTGAAGAGAATCATTGTCATCGAAGTGGGTTCTAACTGTATACTATGTATATACCAAAGTCTTCTTACCCCTCACAAGGAAGGTAGCTAGACAAGGCATACATCCAGTCCCACCCATCAATCATTTCTCAATGAGGGTTAAGTAAGGAAAATAACCTTCCTCGGGGTTTCCATTTACATAAAGGAGAACTTATATATCAATGAGGGTAAAAACAATATTCCTCAAACTATTTTCGTTCAGGTGAATGAAAATTAAAGGTTTTGCTCATTTTTGGAATAAGTTTGGATTGAGTTAAGACTCTCCTTTTCTAGTACTAAGTTTCTTAAAATGAAATAAGTCAACTCTAAAATACTCGTCGAAGCACGCACATCTAACATAATGTAACCTAACCTAACTTAATCTAAGCTAACCTAACCTTATCTAATCTAACCTAATTTAGTCTAACCTGACCTAACTTACCAAATCTAACCAAACCAAACCTAATCTAACCAAACCTAACTAGTGAACAAACATGCTGTTCAAGTAGTTATAAAGAAAAATGGACCGGCGCATGAACGTGGGGGCGTGAAATACGACCCTCGCCGACAGACAACAGGATACACTCCGTTTCACACACGCGCGCATTTATGTTCTCTTTCTCACCCGGACTTTGTGTTGTTCACAGGGTTAAATAATGAGACCTGTCCCCCCCTCTTCCCCCCCCACCCCGCTTCCTCTTTTCACTGGCCCATTTGCGGTTTTAACTGAAAGAAATTTACTCTGTAGACCCCAATGCTTCTGGGTTATTGCGGTGTCCTAAACCTCTATACCACCACGCCTCCGACGCATGGCGATATATATTACACATTCGCCGCTTTATGTAATGCTGCATAGTGGGAGACTTGTTTTCTGTGCTGTACCCACCTATCTTTCACGTGTTGTAGCTCATCTCTATGTAGTCATAGTCCTATATTAGTAAGAGTTGTACAACTCGCGTACGAGTACATATAGATTCTTGCGATGTGTGGACCCATTTTTCATATGTACTAACTCATATTTGTGTGGTTACTTTCGTGTTATACTAAAGTTTATAGTGTTGTAACTCATCTCTACGTGGTCATAATCCTATAATCGTAAAAGTCGTACAACTCATATATGAATACATATAGGTCCTTGTACTATGTTTACCCATCTTTTTTGTGTACTGACTCTTCTTTGCGTGGTCACCCTCGTGTAATGCTAAAAGTTACCCTTTGTATGTGTAATCACATATAAGAAAAATTGTCTGCTTTTCACTTATGCATTTGAAACAACAACAAAAATGACAAGGAAGTATAAAAATAAAATAACGGCAGATGGCCACTTCAGAAAGGAAAGGCCAGACAGAAAGAACAAAGTATATCAAATTATAGTCACAGTAGAGAAAGCGGCTTGAATTTTTTATAATCTATTTACTTATATTTTATCTAAGAGCCTAAGTCATAATTAGGAAAAGATCTGGAGAGCCTCCCAGTGTAAATGGAAAAACTACAAATATAACATCACATTCTGCATTTAATGCTATCTAAGACCTTGAGTATTACAGTCTAGAAAATGACCATATAATCTTGCTATTTGTTTTTCATTTGCCATAAAAAATGAAACCATGACCCAAGCAAACAGAGGATATTACAATTTGTATTTCAATAACATTATCTATATTCATAAACATTGAAACTACTTTTGGAAGGTGAGAGATATGTACCAATTTTGTTCTAGGACGTTTAGTCAATTACCTGTGACATTAAGATGCAAAGACACAACATTTTTTTTTTTACAAGTTACCTGTTTCTCTCTCTCTCTCTCTATATATATATATATATATTTATATATATATATACATATATATATATATATATATATATATATATATATATACATATACTGTCACAGCCTGTTGCCCGTCATATTTGATATGAGGTACAGGAGGAATAAGGAATCTACATGGTACTCATATTCGTTTAATAAGGAGCCCTCGGGCCTGGTGTTGGTTCTCCTATAGACTATGGTATATGTAATTTACATTCATGAATCAATAAGTTACATTGATAATCGTTCCATTACATCAATTAACAAATCATTTACGCCATGATTCTTTACTCTACACAACTGACTTAGCACTGACACAATGAAACATACCATGATTATTTCGTCGCCATGGCTTCACCATAAATTCGCTCCTTACTATTTCCATCCATACATGGTCTGACAAACCAAAAATCGATACTAATGATGTGACTTCTACATTTGGCTTACTAATCCATATTCAAATATATTACAGAAACATTCTCACTTAACGCTCACCAAAAGGGTTCCCTTGGCTACTTGCTCAACACACGTCTCTTCTATATGATAGTTAACAAAACGAACTCTTGGCCGTAATCACTGGTTGACGTTATCTACGTCATCCTTCCATGCATTCAGAGGGTAACAATTTCACCACTCCATAATAACCCATACATGTCTTCTTCGGTTCACAGTTTAACAATACACATTATTTTATTGGCTCAAATACAATATACCGTCACTATACAGTAATACTTTCTATAACACTCACTAGCCCCACAATAGCACTACTTTCTATTGCGGAACAATACAACGGAAGCGTAAAAAAACGAATTATATTTCTTCATAACAATACCATTATCTTCTAGCATAATTTCACAACACAATTATATTGTACATAATGAACCAATGCAATGACTCACTTCCAAATAATACACTTCCAATATTATATTCCATATGTCGTGAAGTACATACTTAAATCAAGACATCATACGCCGTGAGCTGCAGTTAGCTTGAATCATGTAATTTACATATATAATAGACCAATACAATATGACTCAATTCCAGACATCAGGCAATTGGCATTCACACTCTCCCCCTTGTGATCCCCTAGGATCACGAAACCACTGACGGGAGTCACTGAGTTCTATCCAGAATCACCTTATAATAGTAGTACAAGTTTAGAAATAGGTCGCTCATATAGTCTTTTACCACGTGCTACTTCCACCTGTCTAATTAGCCTATCTTTACTCTCAATCGCTCTCACAACCTTAGCTATTAGCCAATGACTACGTGGTGTATTATTCTCTACCATCAATACAACATCTCCCTCTTTGAGATCTCTATTTACCTTAAGCCACTTTTGGCGTTCCTGTAGGCAAGGCAAGTACTCTAATTGCCATCTCCGCCAAAACTCTCTTGCCAAGTATTGGACCTGTCTCCACTTCTTTCTGCTCTCACAGAGCATTTCTTGACTATCAAGTGTAACTACAGAAGTAACCTCAGCTAGAGACCTCGTTTTTCTGCACAGACTCCAGCTAGCAAATACCTGTGAATTTTATATCTCCGAATAGTGTTAAGTGATTGTGTTGTGTTTTTGTAATTGTATACGTATAGCGCTATACAGTTACAGATATAAGATAAAGTGCAGTGTTCTATCTAAATTCAAAACAGTTTTCTGTTACCGTACTCCAAAGGTAGGAGAAATAGTATAAGGTAAGCAGTGTAAGCTTCGCGTATTTAGTTTATTAGAGACCGCTTCGATTTGTTGTTGTTGTTGATTTGTATTTTCTCTTTGCCGTTTTTATTGCTGATGGGGGAGCGAAATGGCTTGTGAAGGTTGCGTGAACCTAGAGGTCCGTCTCAGGATGTGTGAGGAGGAAATTCGTCTTCTCAGGAGTGCGCTCCGTGAGAAGAGTGAACCCTCCCCACAACCCAAAGAGCGTTCCACTTCTTCACCTACTGTCACTGCTGTGAGCGAGTGGCGCTCCGTGGGGTCCCGTTTGTCGAGCCCGCGTTCGGTAGACGTGTGCCCTGTGGAGCAACCGCTGGCTCTAGCCAATCGTTTTGCTCTACTGGAGGATGAAGTGGCTGAAAACCAGGAGTTCTTGGTGGTGGGGGACTCCATGGTTCGAGGCTATGACGACATCCTGCAGCGAAAGACTAAGCGACGTTGCAAGCTTGTATGTCAACCGGGCCGTGGGATCGTTGATTGTACCCGGTCCATCAGGGAGCAAGGACGGAAGAGCACGGTTACGATTGTTCATACGGGAAGTAACGATGTAGGTAGGGTGAGATCAGAGGAGCTTGTTCGGAATTACAAGGTCCTCCTTCAGGAGATGAAGGAACGTGGGAGCCGTCACGTAGTCTGTGGGATCCTCCCGAGTATCTACGCAGGCTCGTGTTGGAACAGTAGAGCCAAAGGGATCAATGAGAGGAATCGCAGTTGTGCACACAATTGGGATACCACTTTCTTGATCCTTGGTATCTCTTTTCTAGGCGCCATGGCCTTTACGCTTCTGATGGAATCCACCTTACCCGCAGAGGCAAAGATGTTCTTACAAACCTCATTGTGGGTGTTTGTAATGAACTAGCTCCTTTTTTAGGGTAGAAGCCCAAAGGGAAGGGGAAATAGAATGTACTTGGGAAATCAATGTACCAGTATAGGACAAAATATAATTTTATGATATAATGTCGCTAGAGGACGAAATGTCACATTAGGATATAATGTCATAGAACAAAATGTCGCAATGGGATGTAATGACAGTGGAGGACAAAAGATCACGATGGGAAGTAATGATAGTGGAGAACAAAATATCACGATAGGATGTAATGATAATGGAGGAGAAAATATCACGGTAGGATATAATGTCAGTGAAGGCCAAAATATAATTTTAGGAAGGGATACCGGACAGAATGTCAATAAAGGCCAAAATATCATGATAGGATGTAATGTCGCTAGAGGACAAAATGTCACATTAGGATGTAATGTCATAGGACAAAATGTCACAATGGGATGTAATGACAGTGGAGGACAAAAGATCACGATGGGAAATAATGATAGTGGAGAACAAAATATCACGATAGGATGTAATGATAATGGAGGAGAAAACATCAAGGTATGATATAATGTCAGTGAAGGCCAAAATATAATTTTAGGAAGGGATACCGGACAGAATGTCAATGAAGGCCAAAATATCAAGATAGGATGTAATGACAGTGGAAGACAAAAGATCACGATGGGATGTAATTATAGTGGAGGAAAAAATATCACGGTAGGATATAATGTCACTGGAGGACAAAATATAATTTTAGAAAGGGATGCCGGACATAATGTCACTGAACGACGGGAGGGCGGCGTGAATCACGGTGACGTAGGGGGACAAAATGTACAAAATAGATCGGATGACCGTGATCGACCAGATGTCCAGGATGGGGGAAATGTTAATTTTGATAGGAGAAATGTTAATGAGGCATTGAATGTCAATGAAGGACCAAATAATAATAATATAGAGCAAGGCATAAATAAAAAACAAAATGATAATATAAGACATGATATTGAAACTCAAAATGTGTCAAAAAGAAATAATCACGAGTTTCTTAAAACCATGTACTTTAATGCTCGTAGTATTAGGAACAAATTTCAAGAAATACAGGCGTATGTCAAAAGCGAAAATCTCGATATGATAGGAATAACTGAGACATGGTTAAATGGTACAGAGTTCGAAGCTGAATTTAATATTGCGGGATTTAAACACTTTCATCAGGATAGAAACCATAAGAAAGGTGGGGGTGTTCTATTGTACGTTAAAAACAATGTTCATGCTTGTGTTTTAGAGAAAGTGAAACAGGATGCATATGACAGTTTGTGGGTTGAGTTAACCCAAACAAATGGACAAAAAATGAATATAGGTGTAATATATAGGCCAAAGACATTATCATTAGCAGACGACAAACTGTTATTTCAAGAACTGTCTAGTTTCTGCAACCGGGATTTATTGATAATGGGTGATTTCAATTTTACTGACATTGATTGGATGACCCTTGAACATGGCCATATAGGTAGTCGCTTGATTGATTTTCTTGGTGACAATTACTTAATTCAGCATGTAAAAGAGCCCACAAGATATGGAAACTTACTCGATCTTTTGATCACTAGCCGCGAAAGTATGGTAACTGATATAGAAGTCGGTGAATCTGTTGCAAATAGCGATCACAACTTAGTCAGATTCAAACTCCTAAACAATTTTAGAATAGATACTTGTGCTTCTAAAATACCCGATTTCAGTAAAGCTCAGTTCATAGGACTACGTCAGGAGTTTCAGCTTACAGATTGGGAGGCAAAATTAAACGAAAGGCCTGTAGATCAGATGTGGGATATATTTCAAAATACGCTCACTAAGATGATTCAAACTTACATTCCTTTTAAGGACAGACGTCCCCCAAATCAGGCTCGCCCAAAGTGGCTCGACAAAGAAACTGAAAAAAGTATTGCTAAAAAGAGACAGGCTTATAAGAAATATAAGTGCTCGGGTGCACCTAATGACTATGAAAGTTATGTTTCAATACAGAGAGATTTAAAAAAGACAATAAGAAAAAGAAAACGACAATACGAAATGAACATCGCTGATAAATCCAAAGAGAATCCCAAAGAATTCTATAGTTACATTAGAGATAAAAAGGTTGTTAGGAATCACATTGGTCCACTATTATCTGCTGACGGTCAACTTGAATATTCAAATGAAGGAATGTGTAATATCTTAAACAATTATTTTAGCTCGGTATTCGTAAACGAAACACCTCAAAGTGAATTCCAAACTGAAACCTGTGAAAAGTCTGAGGTAAACTTACTCACTACGGTAAATATAACAAAAGAAAAAATTACAAGGTGTATAGACAAACTCAAAGTTAATAAAACACCAGGGCCTGACGGTTGGCATCCAAGAATCTTAAAGGAAATGAAAAATGAGATTGTTGTTCCATTAGAAATTATTTTCAAGAAATCCATCATATCCGGAGATGTCCCAAGAGAATGGAAGCTAGCTAACGTTACTCCCATATTTAAAAAAGGTGACAAAAAGAAACCAAATAACTATAGGCCTATAAGTTTGACTTCAATCGTAGGAAAAATAATGGAAACTATCATCAGAGATGCTATCGAATATCATTTAGAAAGTAACCGTTTGATAAATGATAGCCAGCATGGTTTCAGACGGAAACGTTCTTGCGTGACTAACTTACTCGAATTCTACAACACAGTTATCTCGAATTATGACAAACGAAACAATATAGATTTAATATATCTAGACTTTGCAAAAGCTTTTGATACCGTCCCACACGAAAGACTACTTACTAAATTAGCTTTGCATGGAATAAGTAGTAGCCTATTAGGTTGGACTAGTAATTGGTTGAAAGGTCGAAAACAGAGAGTTGTTTTAAATGGAAAAACTTCTGGGTGGAAAAGTGTTGCAAGTGGAGTTCCTCAGGGTTCCGTTCCTGGGCCACTTCTATTTATAGTATATATAAATGATATAGACCATGGACTAAAATCTACTGTTTCCAAATTTCCTGATGATACAAAACTGTGCGGAGTGGCAAATGATCACCCAAACCAATTAGATATTCAAAAATATTTAGATAAATTACAGCAATGGTCTGAAAAGTGGCTAATTAAATTTAACACAAGTAAATGCAAGATAATGCACATAGGTAAAAATAACAGTAAGTACGATTACAAGTTATTTGGAAATTCGTTAACAAAAGTGGATAGTGAAAAAGATCTCGGCGTAATTATCAGTAACGCCCTCAAATCATCCAAGCAGTGTATTTCAGCCTCTGAGAAAGCAAATAAGATTCTGGGATTGATTGCGCGATCTTTTGATTTCAAAAGTCCATCACTCATTAACAAGCTATATAAATCGTTAGTTCGTCCACATTTGGAATATGCTGTTTCCGTATGGTCACCGAATCTCATTAAAGACATTGACAGACTGGAAAAAGTACAACGGCGAGCCACAAAACGGATTTTAAATATCAAAAATAAATCATACGAAAATCGACTTATGCACATGAATCTGTTTTCCCTAAAAAAGCGTAGACTCAGAGGTGACTTGATACAGGTCTTTAAGATTTTAAAGGGAATTGACAACATCAAAAGTGACAAATTTTCACATTGAATGAGAATCAGACAAGAAACAATGGTCTCAAACTGTCCGGAAATAGATTCAATTTGGAAGTAGGTAGAAACAACTTTGCCAACCGTGTAGTTAATGAATGGAATAAACTTCCTGCACAGGTAGTGCAATGTAGTTCAGTTCGAAGCTTTAAGAATCATTTAGATAAATACCTAAGTAAGATGCTGTAATGATTATGATTTATGTTATATTATTTGTTTTTGTTTTGTCATAATTTGTCTGTCTGATTTTCATTTATTATTAGTTATATGTCAATTTATTATCATTTACTATTTACCTGTTTGTTTATCATTTTAACTATACCTATGCATTTATTTATGTATTTTATTTGTTATTTACATTATTATAGTTTTTATTTATTATTAATATGATTTTTTTTTTTTTGCATCCGACCTAGATATGGATCAAAAGGTCTCCTGTCGGCATGCTCCGCCTTTGTAATCCTTTGTAAATCGTCTACATCACTCGATATTACAGTAAGAGGACGACTTTTAATCGTATTCGCAGCTTCGCAAAAAAATGTGCTCAAACTATCATCAGATAAAGTCGGTGTACCTATTACAACTTCCAAAACTCTCCGGACTGCACCTATCATTCTCTCAAAGGCACCACCATAGTGGGAACCTCCAGGCGGAGTGAATACCCAGTCCAGATCTCTTTTGGCTAATGCAATACCAAGGCGCACAATAAGATACTCCTTCAATACCTTCGATGCTCCAATGAAGTTTGTGCCGTGATCACTAATCAATTTGCTAACTGTAACCCGTCTGGATGCAAACCTGATAAAAGCATTTACCATGCTCTCAGCTGTTAAATCATGTAAAACTTCAAGATGCATAGCTCTAATGGAGAGGCATGTAAATAATAATCCATATCTCTTGATTTGAGATCGTGCTCTTTTCACAAAGAATGACCCAAAGCAATCGACTCCAGTCACAAAAAACTGTTTTTGATTTACATTTGCTCTGGCTACAGGCAAAGATGCTATTTCTTGGGTGATTGTTGGACTCTTGAAACGCCTACAGGTAACACATTTGGAGAATACTTTCCCTACAGCTGAATTATCCTTAATTACTCAGTATTTCTGTCTCAATTGGTTTAATACAGCTTGCCTTCCCATGTGTCCCACCTTAATGCGATAATGTTGAATGATTAAACTAGTCACATTATGTTCATGGGGAAGAATAATAGGATGTTTCACATCCAAGGGCAATTCCAAGTTCACTAGTCTACCTCCTACCCGGAGTATACCATTCAGCAACATCGGTTTGAGTTTCCTTATAGAACAGGAAATATTAATCATTAAAGTTTTTGATAAACAGGTAATCTCCTTTAAAAAAACAACAGTTTTGCACAAATCTAATTACTCTCTCTTCGGCAACACCCATCAATCGAACATTAAGTTCGGCAATTGACACTCTTTGTTTTTGCCAAAATTTGACAAATAGTATAATAAGTACATGCTCTAATAAATTTAAACCATGAAGAACAATGATTTATTAGTTGTAACATTACAGGATTAGCTATATCGGTTTGCTTCGGTTCTACTTCGACTCTAAAAACCTTTTTTATTTCAAGATTAGACAAATCGGCTTTGCACATATTCGGGTGATCTGGCCACATCTCTTCATTTTGAGACAAGAAAATGGGTCTTTCAGACCCCCTACTCGTTTGTCTCCCTCTCGTAGCGTCATCTGTTGGGTTATTTTTTTAATTTACGCTTTAACCACTGAAGTCTTTCAAATGACATAGGTTCCCTATTAGGAACTATTGCCGGTTTCTCTTTCATTGGTAAAAGAATCACGAAATTTCCATTAGTCATTTTCTTACACACAGACTCAACAAATAGGAAACAACTTTCTATCTTCTATACTAGGTTCTATTGAATTCAATTATGAATCCACGAATTTTCTATTATAAGACTCAATTAGTTTCTTATCTAAATAATTACCAGTTACCTTTATGCTATTCACAGCAACTTCTTGAGCAATGTCTGTCAATCTTCCACAAATGACCCATCCTAAACGTGTTCTCACAGCATACGAATCTCCTACCTTCTCTGCATGCACTACCTCCCAAGGCTCAGAGGCCTCTGGTACATTACTTCCTACCATAATCTCTACCTCTCCTTTACTATAATCAAATTCTATTTTTCTCAGATGTTCCCACTTCTCTATATCATTCTTTCTAATACTATGACTCTGACTAAGAGGAAGTTTCTTAATTGGAAATACAGGTGGTAACTTAATCTGGTTATTTCCCTCAACATCAGCTACAGACATCCCTTCAACATTAAGACAAGATATTCCCTTTGTTCCTATCATTGTGCTAACTTGCAATGTAGCTGTCACTCCAAGTTTCTTCAATAAATTCTCAGTATAAAATGTAACAGAACTACCATTGTCAAGATAACATCTAGTATTAACAACTTTACCATTCCATTCCACTTGAACGGGGATGGCAGTAGTGTCTCCCACTGAATCTTTCAATTGACTAGCAAATACTTGAAGTCGAGAATCATCAACCTGATTAGTGACCACTGCATTTGCCGTTGCTTCCTCTCCTCCTTCATCTCTAGAATTCTCTTTCGACCTATGCATTGTTCATAAATTCGAACTACTCTACACTGATTTGCTTTATGTCCCTTCCTTAAACAATTGAAACAAAGTCCTAGACTGTAAAGTTTCTCTAATCTCTCTTCATAAGTTAACCCTCTTAGTTGAGAACATACATCAATAACGTGTCTTTCCTGACATAACGAACAAGAAAGTCGGGTTCTCTGTGTCACATTGATATGAACTTTCCTTTCATTCGAGATAGTATTTCTTTCGTAATTCAATCTTCCATTAGGATTCCATGTGCTAGCTTCTAATCGCCTGTCTTTAAATCCTCCCATAACACGTCTCCCAAATGTTGGATTATTTAGTATTCTTACTTCTTTCTAAAAAAAAAGAAAGAAAAAAAAAATCTTTAATATCCACTAGCTTCCCGTTCTCAGTTATTTCGTCAGCTATTCTCCTCCATCTGTCCTGTAGATACCTGGGCAATTTCCCAACTAACTGACGTAAAGTCCTAGGATTCTGTAATTCTAAAAGTCCGCATTATATACCAGATATAGCACTTATACATGTATCTAATTCAAGGACGAAGTCATCCAACACCTCAACATTTTCTTCCTTAATTTCAGACCAAGCAAGAATTTATCTATATGTGCCAAAACTATTCGTTCTTTATTTCCATATCTCTTCTCTAACTCGCTTCTGGCCTTTTGATAACCATCCCTTGGAGCTAAATGTAAACAAGCTCTAACTATTTTGTGTGGTTTACCTTCGGTATACTACTTAAGATACTATAATTTCTCATTATCTGACACACGTTTGCTACCAATTAACATGTCGAAATCCCTGATAAATTCAAAATACTTATCGTATTATCACTAAACTTAGCAATTACATGAACAAGCATCGTGGTTTTGGTCATTAATGTCGTAATCATGTTTCTATTCATCTGTTGGTCATCTCCATCACAATTTGCACTTTGGCAATCACGAGAATCATCTACTAAATCAATATTTACAGTACTCTCTAATTGACTTAAAGCCTTTAATTTTGTGTCAGCTGATTCTAATTCTGTTTCTAAGTCAAGTCTATCTTGCTCTTGTTTTAATCTATGCAGTTCCTTTTCCAACTCCTGTTTCAATTTCAGCTTTTGTAGTTTGATGTCTAAGCTCGCCCTCTTAGCCACTACTGCTATTTTTTGACTATCAAAATTGCTTCCTGCCGTCTGAAAAATTATATCTACTGGTCTTACAGTCACGTCCATCGTTTCCTCAACTTCATTCTTGTCAGAAACTAATATCTCCTTAATCACTTCCTTTAGTTACAGCTCCTCGTCTATGATAAACTTTTGTATCCTACTCATAAGTTCTACTTTATTGCCAGAACTCAATTGACCTTTAGATTTTAGATACAACCTTAACTGAAGAACAGTATCTTTCTCCATCTTGTATAATTTGGAATGTTCACTACTAACTTACACTGTTCGATACTAGAATAGAAACTGAAAAACTATGCCTTGCTCAAATACAAGTTTTAAGTCCACTTATTCAGTTAAAGCACTATCTTGTTATATTGACACGTACCGAGTTTGTGACTCACATAGATACTTAATTGACTACTGCAAATCTTGTAATAAACTCATCACTTGATAAACTTGCAGAATTAAATATGACAACTTAGATATTCAATACTGATTTGCACAGATCGATACTTACTAGAAATAGGATAACCATGCTTAGTTTAGACACAATCACTAAGTCTCGGTACTTAAGCAAAACTATACTCAGTTCAAATACAATCATCAGTCCCATTACTTAGTCAAAGCATTATCTTAATGAACTTATCACTAATCGATATTCAATACTGGTTTGCACAAATCGATACTAAATAGAACTAGGATAACTATGCTCAGTTCAAATGCAATCATGAAGATTCGTTATCTAATCAAAACTATACTGAGTTCAAATTCAAACATCAGTCCCATTACTTAGTCAAAGCATTATCTTAATGAACTTCTCACTAATCGATATTCAATACTGATTTGCACAAATCGATACTAAATAGAACTAGGATAACTATGCTTAGTTCAAATACAATAATTAAGTCCATTACTTAGTCAAAGCATTATCTTAATGCACTCATCACTAATAGATATTCAATACTGATTTGCACAAATCGATACTAAATAAAACTGGGATAAATATGCTTTGTTCAAATACAATCATGAATTCCATTACTTAGTCAAAGCATTATCTTAATGCACTCATCATTAATAGATACTTCAATACTGATTTGCACAAATCAATAGTAAATTGAACTAAGATAACTATGCTTGGTTCAAATACAATCATGAATTCCATTATTTAGTCAAAGCATTATCTTAGAGCAATCATAAATACCAAGTGCATGATTCATCTAGATGGTTGATTTATTACTGCACAACATTAAGAGTACAAACTATATAATAAACTCATCACTTTATTAAGTCAATGAACTAATAAGTTTGAAATAGTTCCATAACTCACTGTCTTATACAATGAAATATAGAATTATCTTATCTGATTACTTGTGATCTCCTGAGCTTCTTCTGAGCCGGTTACCATCCCTCCATGTGGAATCATCACTCCTTGAAGTACCAACATTTCACTTTTGTAGCCTGGCGTCTTTGTTCCTCTGTACCTCATATAATCATGATACTGGACATAATCATGATACTCAATCAAGATACTTAATCATGATATTCAATCATGATACTGTCACATGATATAATCATGATACTGTCACCTGATAGATAATCATGATACTCTCACAGCCTGTCCGACATACTTGAAATGAGGTACAGGAGAAATAAGGAATCTATATAGTACTCATATCCGTTTAATAAGGAGCCCTTGGGCCTGGTGTTGGTTCTTCTACAGACTATGGTATCTGTAATTCATATTCACGAATCAATAAGTTACATTGATAATCGTTCCATTACATCAATTAACAAATAACTTACACCATGATTCTTTACTCTTCACAACTGACTTAGCCCTGACACAATGAAACATACCATGATTATTTCGCCGCCATGACTTCACCATAATTTCGTTCCTTACTATTTCCATCCATACATGGTCTGACAAACCAAAATTCGTTACTAATGATGTGACTTCTACATTTGGCTTACTAATGCATATTCAAGCATATTACAGAAACATTCTCACTTAATACTCACCAAAAGGGATACTTGCTCAACACACGTCTCATTTACATGACAGTTAATAAAAGGAACGCTCAGCCTTGATCTCTGGTTGACGTTATCTACGTCACCCTTCCGTGCATTCAGAGGGTAATAATTTCACCACTCTATAATAACCCATACATGTCTTCTTCGGCTCAGAGTTTAACAATACACAATATTTTATTGGCTCAAATTCGATACCGTCACCATGCAGTAATATTTTCTATAACACTCACTAGTACCACAATTGCCTTACTTTCTATCGCGGAACAATACAACGGGAGCGTAAATTAATTAATTATATTTCTTCATAACAATAACATTATCTTCTAGCATAACTTCATAACACAATTATGTTATATACAATGAACTAATACAATGACTCAATTCCAAACATGTACACTTCCAATATCATATTACATATTTCGTGAAGTACATACTTAAATCAAGACATAAGCCGTGAGCTTCAGTTAGCTTGAATCGTGTAATTTAGATATATGATAGACCAATAGAAAATGGCTCAATTCCAGACAAAGGCAATTGGCATTCATATATATATATATATATATATATATATATATATATATATATACATATGTATAAATATATATATAAATATATATATATATACATACATATATATATGTATATATA
>NC_134783.1:2317500-2340000 GCF_046742065.1 Oratosquilla oratoria
TCGTCTTTATGTCTTGGTGAAATCTTTCTCCTTGTTCCTCGCTATAATCTCCACAGTTTGCCGGAAAATAGTCAAGATGTGACTGGAGAAAATGCATTTTTATCGACATGCGAGCTCCCATTTTTTCGAAGCTTTTCATAAGCTCATTTACATGTGAGATATATTCTGAGCTTCTTTTATTTCCCAGAAAACCGTCGATTACTTTACTAAACGCTCGCCATGCTTCTTGTTCACTGGCTTCCATATTGGTGTAAAAATGCTTGTCCTTTAACAGAGTTCTAATTTGGGCACCATCAAATATGCCTGCATGGAGCTTGGCATCACTGATCTGTGGGAATTTTTGCAGTAGATACTTAAAAGCTTGGCCTTCTTTATTCAGTGCTTTGACAAAGTTCTTCATCAGGCCAAGCTTTATATGAACAGGAGGCAGTAAAACATTTTTGGGAGGGACTAGAGGTTGAGCTACCACATTGTGGCAGCCAATTTGGAATGCCTCTCGAGATGGCCAGTCTTTTTGCTTATAGTGAAGACTATCCGCCCGGCTATCCCATAAGCACATGAAGCATGGATATTTTGTGTAGCCTCCTTGCATCCCAAGAAGAAGGCACACAACCTGAAAGAAAACATATTGATGCATATTGATGTACATGGTTTCTAAGAACTTCTATTTTTTGCATAGGCAATTTTCACTAAGTTTATTAGGGGTAGGGAGAAACTAATATGTGTATAATATCCTTCTGTCATTGGTATTTAGAAACAAACATTCCTTGAAATATTTAACAAGTTCAATAAAGTAAAATATATCTTACCTTGAGATCACCACATATTAACCAGTTGTGGTTAGAGTACTTGATTGTATTAATCAATACTTTCATATTTTTGTAGCTTTCTGTTAACTGAACTGAATGGCCAATAGGTACAGATGCCATTTTATTGCCAATATTCAAGAGTACTGCCTTGAAGCTTCTGCTAGAAGAATCAATAAAGAGCCTCCATTCACTTGGTTGGTAAGGAACGCCAAGTGCCTCAATTAAACCTTTTACATCATTGCAATACACCAAAGAGCTGCAAGAATCAACTGCAAAGAACTTTTGAAACTCTTCGTCTCTATTTCTGAACCAAAAGTATGTAGTTTCTTGAGAGAGGAGGTTGCTCTCACTAAGACGGGATGCAAGAAGTTGTGCGTTCTCTTTAGAAAGACCAAGATCTCTAGTCAAGCCATTTAATTGACCTTGAGTGAGTGGTCTTGGCAAAGTCATTGTAGACGTAGTTTGATATGTCACTGAAGTGTCAGTGTCATCCACTTCTATATCTTCTATATTGTCTTGTAGCTCAGTATTTTTAGGTGGAGAAGGAACTGGAACTCCTGGACCATGGGGTTGTGGTTTAATGGCAGAAGGAACATCAGGATAGACTACAGTGTGTTTGTTCTTCTTATTGACACCTGAAAAAAAGTTTCGCATACTTAATTTACATACTTTTAATTCACTCGACCCTCGTTTCCACATTTTTATACACATTTTTCATACCAGGTAAATTTACAATTTTTAAATACAATCAATTTTTATATACAATTTAAACACAATTTTTCTACCAGAATAATACACTATTTTTATACACAATTACAATTTTAATAGGCTACCAAAAGATTTGTATAAACATTTCTAGATTTGTCAAGGACTATATTGTTAAAGTAATTATCTCACCTTTAAGATTTGTCATGCAAAAATAGCAGTCTGTAATGTGGTCCTTGCCTTCTCTCCACACCATAGGTACACCAAATGACAAACAGTTCGTTTTGCCCTCACTCCAGCGTCTTAAGGCTATGACACCGGGTTTGCAGCACATATGTGGAGCAAAGTTTTTGTCTTGATCACCTAGCTTTATTCCAAAATATGCATTGTAAAGGAACTTTACTAACGGCGTTATAGTGCATTGCTGGTCACTAAAAGTTACCTTTCCACAAACAAAACAAAATCTATCAGGACTGTTTTTACACTTTCTATTCATTTTTATGAAATATAAGGAGTTTTGCTAATGTATTTGCCTGCAAAAAAATTCACAAAGATAAATAAAGTTTTAGAAATACACTTTAAACACTGTTCATAGATGAGAAAAGTCATGGATTAAAAAAACAACACTTAGTTGGAGAGTGAGCAAGCAACACACAACCACTCGCGCTCGCGGTCAGCTAGAGACTGAGCTCTCTAACGCCATCTAGGGAGCTTGGTCTGTATCTTAAAAACTAGACCTGATTGAGCAATATGAATGCTTGATTTGGATTTAGGAGACAAATTTTATTAAGAATCATCTATGAAACCCTCAGGAACATTTTTGACGCAGACCAGTGTTATAATTGTGAATCAAGAAAATAATAATAAACAAACAGACGAATAATGGCAAAACAAAACAAAATAATATAAGATAGATATCAGTCATTATAGCATCTTGCTTAGGTGTTTATCTAAATTACTCTTAGAGCTTCGAACTGAACTACATTACACTGCCTCTGCAGGAAGTTTATTCCATTCATTAACTACACGGTTGGCGAAGTTGTTTCTACCAGTTGGCGAAGTTGTTTCTATACACACACACACACACACACACACACACACACACACACACACACACACACACACACACACACACACACACACACACACACACACACACACACACACACACACACACACACACACACACACACACACACACACACACACACACACACACACACACACACAGATACAAGCACACACAAATACACAATCGGAATTTCAAGGTTGTAATACCTCATCGCTAGACCATCTCCATAAACCCGTTACTACTTGGAGGTTTCCCTCGGCTGAATAAGATTACTTGGCGGCAGCCAGTATAAACGCCGTTTCTGACAGTGATGAGATTTGGTATCATCAAGGTCTCAGTACTATGAGACGTCAGAATACTTCAAACGTGGGAAGAGTATTGGCGCAATGAGCTTTTCAACAGCAAATTGGCTTTTAAGATGAAATGAGCACGACAGAAACAATGAAATCCAATCTCCCTTTTTTTGTGTGGCAAAGATGTCATGTTTGTCTTCAACGCGGCACCGATTACATTTTTTCTTCTGGCCGACGTCCCACCATTTCGTTTACCTGAAACGGCCGACTTGATCGAGACCCCAACCCTAGCTTTTGTCCCTTGCCGACCCTTTCAACCAAATAAAATAATATGGCGTGAACTAGGACAAAATCTCTAATGGTGGTTACAAGAGTGATGGAGATGAGATTCTCCCTAGAATGGCACCCATGCGATCAATATAACTGGCACAATATATTGATTTTACTGTCCCTCCTACATAAATCAATACTCTACTTATATTGTCAATACTATTATGTAATATGGATAACTACGCAATACCATTCGCTTAGGTATATTATCCTCTCTTCTTCCAGGGTTCTTCAATAACTCGGTGAAATGTTTAGCATTGTGATATGTTACTGATAGTCATGGCGCCGCTCAAGATGTCTTTCGGTTTCCACTTCGACGTCTCTCCAAGAGACTTGCAACGCCAAATACTCGACGTCTGTTTACATTTCCTCGTGTTCAATTTCATCGCCGTCGTCTTCAGACAATTGTTCCAGTTTGAACAAATCTTCTTGAACACTGATTTTTTTCAGCCATTCGGATCCAGGAGGGGCTTCCCAGGACAAATAAGATCACAAGCTTCTGGCCAGAATAAATACATAGGACGTAAAATGGAGATAAAGAGTTAATCAAAATTTAACCGGACTGAGCAGGGGATTTCCCTTGGCTCAGAACAATCTTGTATTCATGAGTGCTTGTTGCCCAGGTGTGTGTGTTTGAGTGTGTGTGTGTGTGTGTGTGTGTGTGTGTGTGTGTGTGTGTGTGTGTGTGTGTGTGTGTGTGTGTGTGTGTGTGTGTGTGTGTGTGTGTGTGTGTGTGTGTGTGTGTGTGTGTGTGTGTGTGTGTGTGTGTGTGTGCGTGCTTGCGAGTGTGTGTGTGTGTGTGTGTGTGTGTGTGTGTGTGTGTGTGTGTGTGTGTGTGTGTGTGTGTGTGTGTGTGTGTGTGTGTGTGTGTGTGTGTGTGTGTGTGTGTGTGTGCGTATGTGTGTGTATGTGTGTGTTTGTATTCAGGTGTGTATGCTTGAGTGTGTGTTTTGTGAAATTCACCATGGTTTTTGGACTCGTGATTAACACCTACTACCCTCACGGATGGGAGCTCAGAGTTCATATATGACCGATCTATGGGTAATGTTGTGACCTTACACACACATACACCCCCAACTCCCCGCCCACGAGAGTTGGAGTAACGACTTGCAGCCCAGCGATACTGAAATTATTTGAGCCCTGGCGGGATTCGAACCCGGACCGCCGTAGTAGCACCCAGAAACTGCGCCACGAGTCGTGTGTGTGTGTTTGCTTGTGTGTGTGTGTGTGTGTGTGTGTGTGTGTGTGTGTGTGTGTGTGTGTGTGTATGTGTGTGTGTGTGTATGTGTGTGTGTGTGTACTTTGTGTGTGTGTGTGTGTGTGTGTGCGTGTATGTATGTGTGTGTGTGTGTGTGTGTGTGTGTGTGTGTGTGTGTGTGTGTGTGTGTGTGTGTGTGTGTGTGTGTGTGTGTGTGTGTGTGTGTGTGTGTGTGTGTGTGTGTGTGTGTGATTCACCTTGGTCTTTGGATTACGAGTTGGACTAGTGATCGCCAGCTATTTCCCTTCCGTAAGAGAGCTCAGAGCTAGTATGACCGATCTGTGGGTAATGCTATGACCTTACACGCACACACACACCCAACTCCCCGCCCACGAGATTTGGAGTAACGACTCGAAGCGCAGTGATACTGAAATGATTTCAGCCCTGGGCAGGATTCGAACCAGGTTCCACCGGTACCGCCATACTGACAGTCTGGAACTATACCAACCGCGCCACCGAGTCGTGTGTGTGTGTGTGTGTGTGTGTGTGTGTGTGTGTATGTGTACGTGTGTGTGTGTGTGTGTGTTGTATCCTCAGCTGGCGTTGAGTAAATACATAACACTGAACTTAAGGCGGCGATATTAAACTCGTTATTGGTTCTTTTCCTTGATTGGTTCACAATTTCTTCTATGGTTCTACACAAAGTCAATCACTTCCTGGTTCTATACCACAATGCACTATGTTATTTCTCTGTACGTATCATAGGAGCGACTCCCCTTCTCGCCTTCTGCATGTGCTCTTAAAGGGCGAAAGTGATGACACAGCAAAAATAGGAGGCGCCAGCAAACGTATTTATACGGCTTATACTGGGAATGTTTGGTTTCCCGCAAATAAACTATCATGTTCTTAATTACTAATTATATGTTGTTTACAGTATATAATATTTCCAGGGGGGAAGGGTTCCTTATTATTTGGTTGTCGTGTGTTTTGTGAGTTAGAGGTTGACTGCACTTATGAGTGTGTTCGTGTGTGTGTGTGTTGGTGACACCTGCAGGAAGTGCTTGGTCGGCAGCTGCTTAGTCAGCGAGAGTGGTGCCTGACCGTCGGCGGACAGTGAGTGAGTGAGGGGGTGAGTGAGGTGAGTAAGTGAGTGAGTGATATTACTCATCATGTATATGGTGGCGTATACATATCGCCCTCCCCCTGGGGTTAGGTGGCTCCCGGCACCTAATGTTACATAGTTAACAAAATATCTATACATATGGTTATACAGTTGTAAAATCAGAGACGCAAAACCTTGGGTGAACATATGTGGAGATGGGGGGGTTGTTGAAGTGGTTGCGAGGTCCCAAGAGGGCACCTTGAACTAGAAGTATGGGTATGCGATGTTGTGTCTCTGAAAAGTAATGTTGTGTCTCACCAAGATTACATATATTTTCAAATATCACTGGCATAATTCACATTTCTAAATGTTCTAGTGTTCATGTGTTATTTCACACATCACTGTAGGGAATCTTATTTTCGAACACTGTGCTAAAGGTAGTATGGTATGTCACAGAGCACTGGTTATAATTCACTGTATATATGGTTTCTTGTAAAAATTCTTATAACTAGTTTGTATAGTTACGTCTATTATTATGATATTCAAGATACTGGGTGAGACACAAGAACAAACTTAGTCTAGGTTTACAGTAAATCGGGAATGGGGGTTGAAAGGTTTTGGAAGGTCTTACTTCGTGCAAAAGAATTTGGTTAATACCACAACTATAAAGAGGATGATTAAGATTGAGAGGGCTGTGGAAGTATAGGGCAGTATTTTGTAATGAAGGTCGAGGGAGTCCATGTCAAGAGTAGTCGATTTATTCAGGAGGTGTACCATGTCTATCTTACTTGGAAGGATGGTATCGGGGATCTTAGGTAGGGGTGGGAGTATTAGTTGGGTAATGGGACCTAGGTCGTGGGTCAAGTTGAGAGTGCCTTGGTGATGGAGCTTGTTGGGAAGGAGCATTGAGTCCATCATGTAGATGTGGCAGGTGTCTGGTAGAGTGATGGAGCCGTTAATCTTATGATGGGTGGGTGGTTTGCGTAGGCATATGACTGACACTAAGGTTGGGTGGGGGAGATATATGAAGTGTTTATGTCCTACATGGGTGTGGTGAATTTGGGTGTTGTCTGAGAAGCGAAAGTCACACATCTCGGAAAAATTTACTCCATGTGTTGTGAGTTCTGAGAGGCAAGGTTGGGATTTGGTTAGTTGGAAGTGGAAGGGGTAGGCTGGACAGATATGGAAGTTGGGACGTGCTATTTTGCACTTTGCCATGGTTTCTGGGGAGGTTCTGCTGATCCACTGACCGTCGGTTGATTTTAGGATAGTGGAGGTTGGTATGTTGAGGGTCATAGTGCGGTTTTGGTAAGGGTAGGGGAAGGGGTAAATTTCCCAAAGGGAGAATCTTTTGATGGGGTCCATCGGGATGTTAATTAATATGAATTGTTGAAAGATAGTTGATGCCAAGATGGGGTAATAGTGATGTATTTCATGTGGGGAGAAGAAGGGGGTAAGTTGCAATGTATTGTGGGCTTGTCGTAATGTTTGACTAAGCTGGGTTGGGGTGATCATTTGGAAGTCGACTACACCTGCGTGGGCGTTCCAAATATCTCTCTGGATGAGATCACTATGGTCTAGAAGATTGTCCAGTTTTTTTTCCAGTTCATTTAGGTGATGAAGGAAGAAGAGGGCAGTTTGGGAATTGGTAATCTGAGATAACTGGGAATTTGTGAAATGTGCAAGGTGATTGTATTCATCAATTACCGAATCGATTGAGTTAGCGAGGAGGTCTATGTTCTTTGAGTTTAGATTTATGAGTTTACCTTGTTGGTGTAGTACTCTTGTTATGTTCCCTATGTGTGAATGTACTTTTTGTAAGTCTTGTTCAGTAGCAGTTCCGAATAGGGATTTGGAGATAATGCCAAGAAAGTTGAATAACCCGCGTTTGGTTCTACTGTTCTTTGTGTTGTCATCGTCTGAGTCTGGGAGGTGGTATATTGTGTATTTGATTTTGTTTAACTTGTCGTGTAAAGCGTTGACGTTGTGGTATAGTGTCATTGAGATTTCATAGTTTTGATGAGTGTTGTTGGGTATTTGCCTGCCAATTAATTTTTCCATGTTTACGAGGTCTTTTTGTAATTTTGTAATGGGTTGTAGCAGACTGTCCGGAGAGATCCTGATTTGTACCATTATGGAATCCTCAACGCATGCGGCGGTGCCATGGTTGTTAATTACAGCTCCCGGCAGTAACCTGGGAGTGGAGAGGGTGAGGTGGACGAGGAGGGGCAGCAGAATGAAGAGGTGCATCTGTGGAGGAAGGTAATGTCTTAGTGACTGAGGATTTGTGTATCTGACTCTCGCTAAGGTTATATTGGTCGGAAGGAAGTGGAGAAGTTTCATTAGATATGCGGAAGGGAGTTCTTATTGGAAATGGGCCATTTTAACCTCCACTGATAGATACATGACGTCCTGCATCTTCAGGGGCGAGAGCTAGAGTGCATGTTTAGTTGTGTCGACGCAGAGTCATGGGATGAGACTTGCGCTTGGGTGAGTTATGTGTGAGTGTGGTAGGTGGGTTGTAGGTGGGAGGTGGGGTTGGGTCGAGGTTGAGTTTGACCTTTCTCAATTTCTCTCCATGTATGGTTACAGTTGTGTGATCGGAAGGATCTGTCAGTAGAAAAACATTGTTAGGGAGTGAGCTTGTGACTGTGAAGGGACCTAAGAACTTGGGTCTGAGTTTGTTAGTTCTGCTTGAATCTTTGACCATGACTGTGTCACCAAGCGCTATGTCAAGTGGAGTTGATCGTTTGTGTTGTTTTGTCTTTGTCTTTTCTTGGGCTTCTTTGAGGTTTTCCCTGACTTGTTTGTAAATGGTTTGCATACCTCGTTTGATGCAGTGTGTGAGGTTATCTAGGTTGTATAAGGGGGGGGGTTGAAGATTTGGTAGGGTAGGCGCATTGGCTGGCCAAAAATTATCTCATGTGGGGACATCTTTGTTGCGGAATTGACTGTGCTGTTGATACTGGCTTGTACCTGTGGTAGCCAATCTTCCCAACTGTCCATGAAATTGCTGACCAAAGGTCTGAGGACTTCAAGCACTTTGCGATTGGTGCGCTGTGTAAGTCCGTTCCCTTGTGGGTGGTAGGCAGTGGCGAAAGTTTGATCTACATTGTAAAGATGTGCTATTTCGCCCATTACCTGGTTTTTGAACTCTGACCCGTTGTCAGATAACATTCGTGTAGGAATGTTGTATCTGCAGAATATATTGTTAACTAAGGCTTTGGCTACCGTCTCTGCTGTTTTGTCTTGTAATGGGACTAGGATGGTGTATTTGGACAGATAATCGACTGCCGTGAGTACGTAATTGGAACCTTGATGGCTCGTTGGCATTTTCAGTAAGCCAATGCCAAGTGTTTCCCATGGTTCAGCAGGGAGTGGGATGTTTATTATATGAAGTTGTTTTGGGTCAGGTCCTCTGAATTGGTTGCAAGTAACACATGAATCTATGTGTGTGGTTATATCTTTTTTCATATTTATCCAGTAATAGGAGTGCCTAGCAGTGTTTAGTGTCTTATCTCTGCCTGAGTGGCCTCCCATTGCACTGTCGTGTAATATGTGTAGGACCTTGGGGACTGGGCTCTGGGAATGACAGTTACCACTTTGTCGTTAGTGGTTCTCCTTATGACTCCGTCGACCAGCTTGAGTTCCTCTATAGGGACAGGTGGTCGGGACTGTAAGGGGGTTTTTGAAAGGAGGTGCTGTTTTATTTGAGACCATGTCGGGTCATTATCTGTCTCATCTCTGAGTTCTTGCATAGGAATGCATGTTGTTTGTGTTATAGGGGTGATGTGAGTTTGTCTGCTCAAGCAGTCTGCTACTATATTAGCTTTCCCAGCTAAGTATACGATCTTGGGATCGCAATCAAGGAGAGTTGCCTTCCATCTAGCAACTCTCCTATGTAAGTCTTTTGAGTTAAAGAGATAGACTAGGGGTTGGTGATCAGTGAATATTGTTATCTTGTAACCTAGGATAAGAAACTTAAAATGTTTCAGACCCCATATGAGGGCCAGGCCTTCTTTGTGTGTAGTTGAATAGTTACTTTCAGGCTTATTAAGTACTCTACTTGCGTAGGCTATGGGGTGCTCTTTGCCATTTGCATCCTTCTGTTGTAGGACTGCGCCTATTCCTTTAGAGGAGGCGTCGGTGTAAAGAAGGAATTCTTTCTTCATGTCAGGAAAGATAAGGACAGGGGCTGTTGTAAGAGCATGTTTAAGGTTATTGAAACTTGTCTGTTCCTCTTCAGACCATTTGAAAGGTTCGCCTTTTCTTGTGAATTTGGTGAGAGGGGATGCAATTTCTGCAAATTTGTGAATAAAATGTCTGTAATAGGATGCTAGTCCTACGAAACTTCTCGTTTCATTTGCGTTTCTGGGGGTTGGGAAATTGTTTATTGTATCTATTTTATCTGTGGTGGTATGGATGCCTTGGCTATCTACCTTATGGCCTAGGAAGGTGAGTTCCGTCTGTAGGAATTTACACTTTCCTAGTTGGACTTTCAATCCTGTGTTTTTGAGTCTTTTTAGGACAATCTCTAGTGTGTGAAGGTGGTCAGTTTGTGTGGGACTATAGATTATGAGGTCGTCTAAGTAGACGAATAATGAGACTCCTATCATGTCGCTGAAAATGCGATTCATGAGTCTTTGCTGAGTGGAGGGGGCAGACTTAAGGTCAATAGTGGAAAATATCGTGTTCCCGTTACCGATGGTTTGTAAGACATCTTGCATGGCGGGGAGGGGGTGTGGGTCTGATTGAGTTAGGTTGTTGACTTTCCTAAAGTCCACAACAGGGCGCAAGGTTCCGTCTTTCTTAGGGATCAGGAAGAGAGGACTGTTCCAGGGACTGTCGGAATGAGAAATTACGCCTTGGTGTAACATATCTTGTACACTGTTGTTGACTTGGGTTTTCCTACTGCGGGGTATGCGGTAAGCGGGGGTGTAAGAGGAGGGGGTGTTGGGGGGATTTGGATGTGATGTTTGATTATATCACATTTGCCTAGGGGTTCACCTTCTAAGGCGATAGCTGATCTATTCCTTTGTAGGAGGTTCAGTAGCTTGTCATTCGTCTCTCCGTTTGCTGATGTTGTGATTTGGTTGGGGTGGATAGGGGTGAGAGTTTGTGGTGGTCTTACAGTGTTGATGTGTTGTGGGAGTGGTTCCTGGATTGGGGAATTATGGAGATGGACTGAACAAATGTTTGTGTTCTTCCTGATTTTGCGATGTTGATCGGAGAGATTTGTTAACATAGCTAGGGTGTGTTTATTTTCTGATATTATATTCCAGGAGGACTCCAAGGTTATGGTATTTATTCTTGACGTATCTGGGTCAATTATGACATCCAGGTGTTCTATTGCTCCGGGTATGTATAGTGGAACTATAATGGAATGTCTAGGGGGTATGATGACATCAGTGCCTTTGAGGTGACATAAGGGGGTGGTCGGAAGGAATAGCTGTTAGTGGGATTTGGAGTATTTAAGGAAGGTAGACATGAGATAGGTTGTGTGTCTGAGTCGGGTGTCTCAGGAACTGTTGACTCATTATTTACATCTCGGAAGGAGATTTTGTTGGTCTCAAAGTCTATCTTAGTTTTCCAGTCCCGCAAGGACTTTAATCCTATGATACCTTGTTGGTCGAGACTCCACTCATCAGCTATGTGGAAGTATGTGAAACTTACTTGGGAATTGTTCACTTCTATGTTTAGATCAATCATGTCGTGAAGTGAAATGGTGCTCCCTTCTATTAGGAGTCCTTCCATATTTGAAAATTCAATTTGGGGTGGGTCATTTAATGCTTCATAGAGTGCTCTGGGGATGATGTTCAGGTTTGTTCCTGTATCTACCATCATGTCAACTGTGAGTTGATCTAGGGTCACCTTTAGGGTGACATAGTTGTGTTGTGTGTGAGATATTCCTATGGTGGTTTGGTGCGTGAGGCTGGTACACGTTCCCCCAATCGGTGTTGAGTTGTGCGTGTTGTGTGGGAGGGAGCTGTTTGTCGAGGGATGGTGAGTGGTTTGTTGGTTCTCTGGTGAGGTTGTGGTTGTGATTTCTGTTGAGAACACTCTTCGTTTGAGTGAGTTGTGGTTTTGTGTAGGTTGCAGTATTTGCCTGGGTGTGTCGGTTTAGATATGTTGGGAGGTCTGGAGGGGGGTGGAACTTGTTTGGTTTGATGTTGCACTTTGCATTGTGCATCCGTATGGGAGGTAGTACCATGAATTGAGCAAGGGATGGCGCGATCTTGTACCTGCGGGTATTGTTGTTGTTGTGTTCGACACTGGGCATCGGTGTGGGAAGTGGTTCCATGAACTGAGCAAGGGACAGGGTGGTGTGGTGCCTGTGTTTGCATTTCTTGTTTCTGTATGCAGTCTCTAGTGTTGTGACTTGTTGACAAATGGTAGGAACACCAGTTAGAAGGTTGTGCTGGATTGGTGGGAGGGGGCTGCTGTGACTGAAGGCTATTTAGTCTAGGGAGATAGTGGTGGGTGGAGAGGGGGACATTGCAACCATTGGTGATATCTAGGATGTAGGTATAAGCTAATGGATTTCTAGTGTTTAATTACCTTTTTGAGGCTTCTTTTAAACACTTTGGTGGGAGTTGAGAAAAATAAAAACCTATCTCAAAGAATGTGATTAGGTTTTCCAAGGTCATTACCTTTCGTCCAGTATAGTCAGTGTATACCCAAGGGCTATTATTTTCTAGGTCTTCCCTAACTTCTTTAGTTTTGTTAGCAACAAAATCTTTTATATTTGTATTTGTTTGAACTCTAGTGTTATTTAGGAAGGTAAGTAGAAAATTTATGTTATTTTCTTGTTTGTTCTGAAAGACATTTAACAGGTGATATTTATAGTCATGATATGTGATTCCACTCGCGACTAAGCTGTCTAGCATTCGTGCCGTCGATCGGTGTTCATCCGATGCTTCTATTTTCTGACGGCATAGGTTTATTTTGTCTATGTCAGAGTAATGTTGGTTCTTTGAAAAGAAAAGGTCACATGCTGTCAGAAAGTCAGTAATGGATAGGCCGCTAGCTTGGGAGAAGGTTGGAATGTCGGTTAGAGGGGTAATGGTTTGGTAGTTGTTAATTATTGTAGGTTGAGGGTGTGGATATGGATAATGTGGTGGGTTTGGGGCAAGGTTAGGTGGTGGTTGGTGGTATGGTGTGGAGGTGGGTTGACCAGATGGGAAGTTGGGAGAATGAAAGGGAAGGTTTTGGTAGGAATGGGTTGTGTGATTGAGGGGTTGGTGTTGTGGGTGAATGTGAAGGGGGTTTAGGGGTGTCGGGATATGGGGGTTGGATTGTTGATGGTTTAGTTGAGGAATAGCTTGAGCATTTGGTGTGGAGGGAGGAATGGGGTTGAAGGGGTGTTGTATTTGGGAGGGGTTAAAGGGGTCTTCCTGTGAAGGCTCATTGTAAAAGGGTAAGATATCCTGATAATCCTCGTGAAATGTTGGATTATCTGCCTTAGGCGCGGCGTGGTCAGAGTTATGTGTGGGCTTTTCTTCTCGAGATTTAGAGAGAATGCGGCCTACCATTTTTTTTACTTTGGCTCTCGTTCCTGTAGCCATGTTAGTGGTTAACTAGAGATGCATGTATGACTTAACAGATATAGAAAGTAGTTAGGTGAGATAGGAGGTCTAAGTTGAAATAGTTAAATTAGAAATATTTGGTATACATTATATAAAGGGTAGTATGTTATGGTTAGATGAGAGGGGGGGGTATAGGATTTCAATGGGCATACAATGGTATAATTGCAATAAAAAATGTAATATATATAAAAGATATACAATATAAATGGGCATATATAATATTGGGAAGAAAAAGGTAATATTTGATATTGGCAAAAAAAATAATGTGATTATATAGGTTATTGTAAAAATTTAAAATATATTATTCTAAATAATAAATTGGGACAGTACAAGATAGAAGTATGCAAAAAAAATTAACTTATGTAACTTAATTATGTAACTTAGTTTTGTAAAATGATATTTTTGTTTGAATTATTAAATCACTAGAGACTGAATTATTAATCAAAGAAGGAAAAAATGGAGTTTAGCTATCGTTAGTTATTGGTGATATGGAGGTTAAAGTGAATCTTACACTATTGTCTATATAATTAACATTAGAGTACCTTGATAGGTATGATTGGGATTAGGTATATATATCGACGTGTGGGCAGGTCCGTCAGGTGTGGCTGTGGCGGCCCGTAGACTTGTTTGTCCTTACGTACTAATATCTTGGGTGTGTGCAATTACCTCTGGGTGGTAAAGCTTGAGGGGGTGGGTGCCTCATTGACGTTCTCGTAAAAAGGGAGAGAAGGCAGTATCAGGGGGTTTGGTTTTGATTGGTTATTGGTGTATTATCGATATTATCAAGTATTGTGAGGGGTTGATATATTATTTACCTTGTTTAGAAGTGGTTAGATAATTTGGAGTCGGTGATGATGACGTACGTATAGTGCACTGTAGAGAGAGGAGGCTCTTGGAGGGCAGTCAGAACTGGTAGCTCACTGCCACAAGGTGGTTTGAAATCTAAATTTCACCACCGAATCGAAGACTGTGATGGTTTGAGTTGGTATCGCCGTCTCGAAGGGAGTGGTTGGTGGAGGCTGGTGTAGAGGTGCGTGTGTGTGACGAGATCTTTGCGGTGAGGAGGCCTTGATATCCTTTCTTCTGGTAGGCGTGGCGTGAATGGCTGACGATTTTATTCGGTTTTCTTCTCTTGAGACGTGGGAGCGAAGACCGCTGCCGCCATTTAATGTATCCTCAGCTGGCGTTGAGTAAATACATAACACTGAACTTAAGGCGGCGATATTAAACTCGTTATTGGTTCTTTTCCTTTATTGGTTCACAATTTCTTCTATGGTTCTACACAAAGTCAATCACTTCCTGGTTCTATACCACAATGCACTATGTTATTTCTCTGTACGTATCATAGGAGCGACTCCCCTTCTCGCCTTCTGCATGTGCTCTTAAAGGGCGGAAGTGATGACACAGCAAAAATAGGAGGCGCCAGCAAACGTATTTATATGGCTTATACTGGGAATGTTTGGTTTCCCGCAAATAAACTATCATGTTCTTAATTACTAATTATATGTTGTTTACAGTATATAATATTTCCAGGGGGGAAGGGTTCCTTATTATTTGGTTGTCGTGTGTTTTGTGAGTTAGAGGTTGACTGCATTTATGAGTGTGTTCGTGTGTGTGTGTGTTGGTGACACCTGCAGGAAGTGCTTGGTCGGCAGCTGCTTAGTCAGCGAGAGTGGTGCCTGACCGTCGGCGGACAGTGAGTGAGTGAGGGGGTGAGTGAGGTGAGTGAGTGAGTGAGTGATATTACTCATCATGTATATGGTGGCGTATACAGTGTGTGTGTGTGTGTGTGTGTGTGTGTGTGTGTGTGTGTGTGTGTGTGTGTGTGTGTGTGTGTGTGTGTGTGTGTGTGTGTGCGTGTGTGTGTGCGTGTGTATTCACTTGGTCTTTGAATCACGTGTTGGACTCGTGATCGACAGCTATTTCCCTCCCGGAAGAGAGCTCAGAGCTCGTAGGTCCGATCTATGGGTAATGCTATGACCTTTCACACACACACACACACACACACACACACACACACACACACACACACACACACACACACAACTCCCCGCCCACGAGAGTCAGAGTAACGACCCGAAGCGCAGCAGTACCGAAATAATTTCGGCCCTGGGCAGGATTCGAACCAAGAGCTGCGGGCCACTTTCGTGGCAGCTCAGCGTTCTACCAACTGCGCCACCGAGTCGCTGTGTGTGTGTGTGTGTGTGTGTGTGTGCGTGTGTGTGTGTGAATATGTGTGAGTGTGTGCGTGTGTGTGTCTACGAGTGCCACGTTCTTCATATGCCATTATATATTTTATTGACCTTTCTATAAATAATCCATGAATCAAGATATTGCCTTTGAAAAATGCATATTTAGACAAATTACGTAACTGAATATTTCTAAATTATCCATATTTTCCTCCATAACTGGATGATTGCTTATGTGTCATATAGTACCAAGTCACTTGCATTGTTATGAATGACAAATTAATTCTCATTTTTTCTCCATTGTCGCTCCATTCAACAGGTAAGTTTGAATACGATGGTGTCTATAATTTTAGTTGAAATTATAATGCTAAAGCATGAAAGCAAAGTGAAAATGTTGAGATCTAAATGTCCACTGTAGGACCATTTGTTTATCCTGTAGAGGACGATTCAACCTCTGTACCTCACGGGTGGAGAAAAAAAATATGCCTAAAACGAAACGGAATGAATGTGCACTGGAGGCGTGATCGGAAGCGTGCAGTCTCGCATTTGCTTAATTGTGGATTTGAATCCTAAACTTCCTTCCGATTCCCAGCAGTGACTGTTGTTACCTGCCCCAACAGTTCCTAAAGCGCATAATAGGGCAAAAATAACGGTTTCGGCGGCAGGTACTCAGGGCCTACTGGTGTGTGCTCCTTACCTTCACCCTCTTATTCGCCGGTATCTATAATCCGAGGTGACTTGGCTTGAGAGAGGAACAGCTCCCCTTCGTTCTCACTCCCATCTCACTCCCTTTCACTCCTTCCCTGAGAGCAACGTCAATCAACTATAATAATGCAAAATAAGAATGGCAATAAAAAAGGGAATTCAGAGAGTCATGCTCAAATAGCGAGATAGGGTGAAACAGGAAAGAGAAGTCCGAACAGGGAGATACAATTAAAAAAAAAAGTAAAAGGAGGAGGAGGAGGAAAAGAAGAAAAAGAAGAAGAAAAGGAAGAATAACGGAAAACAATAAGAAAACGACGAGAAAAAAAAAGAGAATGTAAAAACGAGAGAAAGAAGATGAAGACAAAAAAGAGGAAACTGATGGTCAGGCAACTAAAGCCCAATGACTTCACGAAGTTCGCGTGTTGCCGGGAATGTGTAATGTATCGATAGAAACCTGTCGAAGATCTGGAATGCCCCAAGAACCACCAAATTTGTGCTTATGTTGGAGTCGAGGGAAGCCAAGGCTCGTTCAGAGGCAGCTCGAGCAGATGAGGAAGCGGCGCGCACAAAATAGTGGCGTTTCGTGGGATGAACCCGCGATGAGGGCAATACCTGAAATGAAGATACAAAAAAAAAAAAAAAAAAAAAAAAAAGGAGAGGGGGTAGAGGATAAGGAAGTGGATTAAATCAGTCTTAAAGCAGAGTGGGCTGCTATGTCTTTTATATTCTGGCCGACTCTAGACGAGGAAACTGAACACATGAAATAGTGGCACTTCGTGGGCTGTACTTGCGATGAAGGTTATAACTGAAATGAAGATCGGAAAAAGAAGAGGAGGAAGGGGTTAAAGAAATGAGTGAATTAAATCAGTCTTTAAGCAGAGTGGGTTGCTATTTCTTCTTAGTTCTGGCCAATATTAGACGGTTCTATTGATCGGGTAGGCGTTGCCCTGGATCCAAATGCGTTCTAAGACTTTCCCTGATTAGCTCTTTACGATTTTGGCTCGATTCACAGATATTCCTCCCATTACATCAGTTAGTTTCATTCAGTTAATTACAGACCTAATTTATTTCAGAAGATAAAATATCTGTTCGACGAGTAGTATATTGTATTTATACTTAAGTTTATAAAACCGGTATACATTATACAAATTAAATTATTGAAACAAGCTGAATACAATACTTCGGGAATATGAAATGTTCAGGGTGTTGTATTGGATTTCAAGGTTGCTGTTTCGGAAAAGCTCAATACAATACCTTGTAAGCATGTGATGTTCGGTCTGCTGCACTCAAGATTCCTGTAAGTGCAAAGAATGCGTGAATATAGTGAACTTAAGAGCAAGGAAGCAGCAAGTCTACAGTGACGACGTTGAAGAAGAATAAAGCAATTCGAGGAAGGAAATGGAGGAACAGGCCACTGTGCCGACTCTTTCGGGGTGAAATGTGTTTGTCGAAGAACCATGGTTACAGTTCTCGGGTAGTCTGCCACTTATATGCCGTTCATTGGTTCTTCCGTCCAATAGTACTCTGGTTCTTCGCTCGATTTTGGCCGCCGTTTCCCCTCCCTTTCTCCGCCTCTTTTATTGAAAATGGGTCACACTGTTTTCAACCTCCCCTTTCAACCCTTCGCATTTTTTGTTCCCCGTCTCCCACTTCTCTATCATCCAGTTTTAGTTTGTTTTTCTCCCCTCCTTCACTTCTTATGCCTCTTCCTGCCCCTCGGAGACCCTCTCTGCCGCCTTCCTCACCAGCCTTACTTGCGACTCTCCATTTCCCGCTTTCCACTACTCTTGCCAACGGTTCTCCCTTCTCTTTTAACACCAACGACTCTCTTTCGCCTCTCTTTTTCTCCTTTTCCCCATCCAATAGCTCTGCCAGCCTTTCCAGTGGCTCTTTTGCTATTCAGCGTTCTCCTATACCCTATTGATGATGCCTCTGCTATCTCCGCCTTCTTCTCGTCTTCCTCCTTTCCCACTCATCGTTCCTCCCTCTCTCTTCATTCCTACTCTTCTTCCTTACCTTTCTCTTTCTTATTCTGTTTTTCCTCTTCTTCTTTCTCATCCTCTTTTTCTATGTCTCCATTCGCCTTTCCTTCACTTTTCATCTTCCTCTCTCTCTCTTCCTCCCCTTTTTTCACTCTGTCTACCTCTATCCCGTTTTATTATTCTGTCTTCTCTCCCCATTCGTCTTTGTTTCTCTCTACCTTCATTCTCCCTCTCCCACATTCCCTTTCCTTCGTCTCCCTCCCTCACTTCCACTCTCACTCTCCTTCCTGCTGTCTCCTATCGTACTCACCTTCCTTCCTTCACTCTTCTACTTCTCTTCTTGCTCCTTTTTTTCTGTTCTCCTTATTGTGTCCTTCCACTTTTCGTCCTCTTCTTCTTCCCATTCTACTCTTCTTTTTTCTCCTGTTCTCATTCTCCTCTTTATGTTTTTCTTTCTTCTTCTCTTCTTCTTCTCCTCTTTCAGGTATTCTTCCATTTTCTCTTCCTTTACTACATTTTCTTTCCTCCTTTCTTCTTTTTCTTTTGTTATTCATATTCTTCGCTTTAGTTCTCTCCTCAGACTCATTTTCTTTATTTTTTTCCTTCATATTCCCTTTCTTCCCGATATTCTCTTACCCTTATTCTCTTTCCTGTGTATTCTTTCCTCCTTCTCTTTCCCTTCTTCTCTTTCTCTTTTCCTCTTCGCCTCCTCTTCCTCCTCCTCTGGTTCCAAAGGAATATCTCCTTTTCCCTCTCTTCGTCTCCCTCTTCATGTGTTTTCGTTTACTTTCATAAATTTTTCCTCGTACATACTCTCTTATGTTTGTCCACCCATACTCCATCCCTGCCTTCCCTCTCCCTGCAGATGCCAGTGCTCCCCCACCCCCACCCCAACCGCCCCATCTTACTTGCCTCATCTTAATCTTCGCTTTTATCCTAATTCCTT
Source organism: Oratosquilla oratoria (assembly GCF_046742065.1). NCBI lineage: Eukaryota > Metazoa > Arthropoda > Malacostraca > Stomatopoda > Squillidae > Oratosquilla > Oratosquilla oratoria. Next base: position 2,336,418 of record NC_134783.1, read on the forward strand.
CTTCTTTCTTGTCTTTGTTATTCTCCCCTCCTCCTGACTCGTGCATTGCCTGATTTCCTTAATCTTAATCTCCTTGTGATTTTTGTTTTTGTGTTTCTTTATTATAAACAGTTTTGATCATTCTCGTGTACATAAAAGATGAGAAATATCTATGATTTTGATGAGGGATCACGACAGAAGGCTTAGTTGGGTTTGTCGACACTTCGCTGAAACGGCGTCCACCCACCAGTAACTCTTGATAAAGACGTTATCACACTAGGCTATTTTTCTTCCAACCTCCAGTTAATCGTCGTTACTGCACTTTTCCGCAGTAAAATAAATATGACAGACTTTTTTATTTTCTCAACAAAAATACATAGAATGTCATTAGATATGATGGAGGAAAATTAGTTACCTCCGGCATATCAGATTCCTTCCCAAGAGCTGTAGGCTGCAAATCTGCTCCAATAGTCGGAGGAAAAATAGCCCAGCGTGATAATACCTTAACAATTAAACAAGATATTGTCTGGTCGTTCTTGGTGAATGACTAGACCATTTTCTGAGCCTTGGTGACAGCATACCAAATATGAATACTAGACGGTGTTGATAAACTTATTTCGTTGAACGTATACATAATAATGTGATAGAATTTTTTTTATCACAATTAAAAGCACTCGGAGAACGCAAACCTCCGCTACGCCAATTAATTCCAGCCTTTAGAAAATTTCAGATTCGGATCATCGTCCAGATTACCAGAGAAATGTCATCGTACGTTATTTAAGCCAAACTCGACTGAAAAAAGTAAAATTGTTAACAAACAAGCAAGTACGCGAACACAACCGAAAAGAATAACCTCTATTTCGATGGTAATAAAGACCATTCAATAAAATCTGATACATTTACTTGCTTGCAATATATCGTTAAAGAATATGGTAGAGATAGTTTTACTTGTATGATTTGGATTTATGTTTTTACCAATGATTACCATTGCAAATAGGTTTGACCTTTCAGTTATATGCCACTGGAAGCATATCCTGTTATAACACGCATATATATAAAATATTCTTTTATAAAGGGAGTGGTCGAGACAAACTATGCATCTACCCTACACCCATCGCACACCCATCTAAAACCTATTCATCGTCCTCCTTTCATCTTAGCACCTCGTGGATGAAGGGTTAACCCACACTCCCGGCACATTGCTCGAGTCAATGAAAATGCAGCAATACACAATGACTCCAAAGCCTATTATGGTGAATACTGTATCATTATAGAATATTGTAAGAGCAGTTTCAAGTATGTGGTGTATTTTGAGGCTCTTGCAATTGCAAATATGACTGAAAATTTTAGTTAATTTAAGAATAGTAGTAGTAGTAAATAGTAGATCCTATCATGACAAATACTATACTGCTTTAGGTATGTGATATGTTGTGAAGCTTTACCAGTTGCAAAAAAGACTGACAATTTTAGTCACATTTAGCAACAGTAGTAGTAGTTGTAGTGGTAGAGTCTATCGTGACAAATACTATACTAATAGTGATATACTAACAACATATTTAGTTCTCATTTTGTGATATGGGTTAGGGCCATTGGAATTGCAAATAAGAGTGACAACTTTCTGTTACATTTAATAACAGTAGTACAGTAGTAGTTGTAACAGTAGATTCTATCATGACAAAGACCATACTAATAGTGAACACAAGTACTTCTCCTTTTGCGATGTGTTTTGCGGCCATTGCCATTGCAAGTAGCTGCAACAAGCAGGGACTTCTGTTGTTGGGGTCCGCGCTTGGGCTATAGAACGATTTACCTGATTAAGTCAGCTGCTTTTGTGTGCACTTTAATAGGCTGTGACCATTTTCAGAAAAGGTTCTTCTGCGCTCTCACGTTGCTAGAAACTGTCGGCTGTTCGAAAAAAATTATCTAATATCTTTAGAATAACTTTTTCCCAAGCATTAGTGTTCTTACAAGCAGACTTTAATAATAGATAAAAGATAACATTGCTCGCGACAATCTTCCGTGATAATAAATGTTTTCTTGATTAAATAATGACACTTGATGAGTCCCTACATTTCATTTATTTTTCTCCATCAAAAATAAATAGATAAATAAATAAATGAATAATAAATAAATAAATAAATAAATAAATAAATAAATAAATGAATAAATGAATAAATGAATAAATAAATAAATAAATAAATAAATAAATAAATAAATAAATAAATAAATAAATAAATAAATGAATGAATAGATAAATAAATAGATAAATGAATAAATAAATAAATAAATATATAAATAAATAAATAGGTAAATGAATAAGTAAATATATAATTGAATAGATAAATTAGTAAAACAAATAAATGATAATAATATCAATAATACTCCTTCCCTACCCGGTGACACTTTTTCCCTTATTTAGTCTGTCACCGCCAAGCTATTCTATTCTTCTCCTTGGCACCTCACATCGTAACAAAAGTTAACCTTTTCTATCCTGACGGGATTTTCATGATAATGTCCTGGCTGTCGTCAGGCGATTTTATTCAGCCAATAACTTCCATTTAACATTTCTGAGGATACGATTCTCTGCAAAAGGTTCCATTCGGTAAGGAGGTGGCAATCATTATCAAAACTAATATCATTTAAACAAATGACTTGAACGATCTACCACCTCCACTCCTTTCAACACAGTGTGTATGACATTCTACCCACTCCGTTGTGCTCAGTGCCAAACGATTTTTTTTAGCAGGTGGGTGTGTCCCTGGTTGATTGGAGCCTGAGGTTTCGATCGATTGTGCCCTTCTTCAGGCCAAGGGTTCGCCTCACAGTAATAGGCCTATTAATTGGAGTATTGTGACAAAAGAATGGATAACTTTATGGATGGGGATGATAGGCGGTAATAGGGATGGAACTACTTGGTGTAGGTCCTTATGGTCTCTTGCAGTCTCCCTCATTCTTATGTTTTATGTTATGTGACAAAGGTCTAAGAAAAAACAATCTAACGCAACAATGGAGTTCTTTTCAACTGGCCTCTTACCCACCCCAAAAGACCGGATCCCATTCATAACTTGGAAACAGTGCATTAACCTAACCTAACATAGCTTAGCCAATCCTAGCAATCTAACTTAAAATTACTTTCTTTTAATATTATCAGATATAGTCAAGTGACACGTGAAATGTATAAACAACACTCCACCAAAAATGTATATATATATATATATGTATATTTATATATATATATATACATATATATATATGTATGTATGTATATATATGTATATATGTATATATATACATGTATGTATATATACATATATAAATATGTATATATATACATATATATATATATATATATATATATATATATATATTTATATATATATATATATGTATATATATATATATACTTTGGATGATGGAGAACATAAACACAGCGGAAGGCACAGGACCCTAAACAGTTTCGTTCGCGTAGAACTTCTTCAGAGAGTGTTTAGGGTTCCGAGCCTTCCCCTGTGTTTATGTTCTCCATCATCCAAATAATTTGTCTAAAATACTTATCAATATATATATATATATATATATATATATATATATGTGTGTGTGTGTG
>NC_134783.1:2347500-2350000 GCF_046742065.1 Oratosquilla oratoria
GGGTCAGATTCGATTATCCTGAAGTGTATTTTCCCTTCATGACTCGTGGGGGTTAAAAAAAAAACAATAATAAAGTCACATACCATTCTCTGGGCCACCAAACTATTTCATTCAAGTGATTCCATTCAATTGAATACTTGAATATAAGAACATAAGAATGGAGAAGACCGCAAGAGACCCTAGGTCCTACACTAGGTAGTTTCGTGTCCCTTACCACCTATAATCCCTATCCATAAAGCTATCATATCTTCACTTAAAACAATCTATTTTTTCAGCGCTCACTACATGGTTACTAAGTCTATTCCATTCGTTAACCACTTGGTAAACCAGTTCTTGCCTATTTCCTTCTTATGCCTAAATTTATCCAAACTCTGATGACAAACACTGTGAATCCATTTATGCCTTTGTTGCCCTCAAAGAATTCAATTGCAATTGCCGTCACACAATTTCATTCAGCTGAGGGGTCGAGAGGATTTCTGGCACATATGAATTTATGTTATTCCTACTTATCCACCCTCTTCCTGTTCTCTTTCTCTTTCGCTGTCCGAGCTCTCTTTGTTCATCACTTCCTCTTCACTGCTTCCCTCATTCCCCTCCACACTCTTTTCCATTTCCTCTTCTCCTTTACCTTATCTGGCACTTTTGGCCATTTTTCCTTTGTTTCTGTCACCCTTCCTGCGTCTCTCTCTTCCCATCCTCCCTATTCACTTTGTCATCAACCTTGACCTTTGCTTATTTAATTTTCGGCCCTGTTACCACTTGCTCGCCCTATTCTACTTTCCTAAAATCCATGTCTCTGTCTTCCTCGTGTACCTTCCTCCCTTATCTCTTCCTTATCTCGTCCGCATTTCTCACTTTCATTGGTGTGCATCCTATTTACATTATCTGTGATGTTTCGCAGCTCTCGTATTCGCTTAGATCGTTCACTCCTAAATTGTTGTTTCTGCTTTCTTTCATGTCTTAATATTCACTCATTATTTTTTTTAACTCGTGTATCGGTTGTTTTCGCTTATTTCTTACATGTTTCGAAGCAGTCTGTTCCTTTATTAATTCCCATCTCCAACTTACGATGTATTTTTCACCACGCTCACTGCTCCATAACTTAAAAAAAAAAAAAAACATAAAATAAAAATCCGCCTTATTATAACTTTCTATCACTTCTGTTGCTGTGATTTCTTGGATCTAAATCTCGTCTCGGAAGTATAAAGACCAAAGTTCAATTCCTATGCTAACTGGTGACTGCAAATACAAAGTCATATTGACAGACTGACACGGCCACAATATATATGGGGAGGAGGAGCACTGGTAGGACTTCGAGAGGGCGATCGGCTTTCCCTTTATCTTTGCCTTCATAATCCATTGACAGTGTGGGATAATTGAAAACAGCTACAGGTGAATGTCACGTGCCCTAGCTATCTGATTGCAGAGGTCAAAGGTGACTTGTGACTGCAGCCCAAACCCTACAAACGTAAGCTTCTCATGCATTGCTATGTTCAGTTACCAATGCACACAAGTGAGAGCCTCTTATCCCGACTATCCGAGTACAGAGGGTAAAGGTTAATAAGTTTCGACTGAGTTCGAGATCCTCCCTTATCTTTAATCTTTATTACCCTTTCCGTTCTTCCCATCCCCTGGTCACCTCTTCTTGTATCTTTCTGCATCTTCTCTTCATCCTCTCTTTTCCTCCTTTTCCCTTCATCGCTTGGTCCAAAGCCTCTTTACTTCCTTCTCGTGTTTCACTTTCTTATCTCCCATCCGATTACCGTCCCTTAACTTGTTTAATCCAGAGTTACTTGAGGCGTCTCATGTCGTACTTCCCCTTCAACTTCTGCTCGTGCTCAACCGAACGCCAACCCTGCCACCCACCATCCACCTCTTTATGTTACTCTCTCTCTCTCTCTCTCTCTCTCTCTCTCTCTCTCTCTCTCTCTCTCTCTCTCTCTCTCTCTCTCTCTCTCTCTCTCTCTCTTTCTCAGAATTGGGCGACCCTTTTTGGCCAAACCTAATCATACCCCTGTTACAGTCTGACCTAATCTCATCGCTGATCAGTACTCTCCCTCACATTTCGAGATTTTTTCTTTATTAATTTATTTGTTTATTTTCATTTATCGTATTGTTGAAGCGGGAGTAAAAGGGATGAGGACAGTTCTGTTCTCATGCCTAGCTACCTCGCTTTGCAAATAACGAATTATTTAGATGAATGTGTGAATAAATGAAAGAATGAAGAAAAGCAGGAAGGGAGGAAAGACGGAACGAAGGAAGTAAAGATGGAAGGAAGGAAGGAAAGAAGGAGGGAAGGAAAGAAGAAAGGAAGGAAAGAAGGAAGGAGAGAAGAAAGGAAGTAAGGAAGGAAGGAAAGAAGAAAAGAAAGAGGGAAGAAAGGAAGAAAGAAAGTTAGGCGGAAAGGAAAGAAGAAAGGAAGAAAAAATAAATAGACAAATAGATAAATCCATCCATAAATATATAAATAAATGAATAAGCAAATAAATAGATAAATGTT
>NC_134783.1:2367500-2370000 GCF_046742065.1 Oratosquilla oratoria
TGTAGTTGGACGGGGTTGGACTTATGTTTGTGCTCGTTTGTGTTCCCTTAACAAGGCAACAGTCAAGGTTGAAAATATGAAAACAAACGCACTCCATCTCGTCCGACCAACTGGGTTTTGAGCTCGGGTCTCTCACGCGTGAAGTGAGCGCGTTACCACTGAGCCGTCCTAGACTCTATCACGAGAGTTGCATGAAAGAGCACTTGCGTCTGCCTCCATTTTTCTTTGTTCCTCTTTCACTTTCTTTTTACAAATGGTCCAGTACCAGGTGTTCCAAGATATCTTATCGACGATTCACTGACATTTATAAAACTATTTTATCCCAATACATAAAAAAAAAGAAATTAAATCAATCATTGTTTTACTGACATGAAAGTAGTGTCTGAAAGACCCACAAGGTTGGAGCTAGAAGTGAAGATAATAAGAAATATATCAGCTCAATTTATTTATTTATTTATTTATTTACTTATTTATTCATTTATTTTTATTTATTTATTTATTTATTTATTTATTTATTTATTTATTTATTTATTTATTTGTGTGTGTGTATGATCATGTGGTCTGCCACCTACGGTATGTGTCGCCTTGGGAGACCTCATATGGTAACTTTTTGAAGCTTCATCTGAAGTCTCAGACAGTGAATTATTTTTGTCGCAGTGTCCTTGTATAATACATGCGTTGTATTGAACCATATTTCAGACCATGCGTTAGTTTGCATAGAATCGATAACACTGGGTAAAATTTTTTCACAAAAGCTTTGTTTCTCTTAATTTTTTGAGTGTTTCTGATGCAAATTTTATGCTGGTTCCACAGATATCCTTGCTATTCTTCTATCATTGACTGTTGCAGTGATATAGAAAAGGATAGTAATATAAAGAAAAATATGAGGTACGGAAAACACACAATTGTCGCTTACAGTTTTTCTTTATTTCAGGCTTATGTTATAAATATTGACGTTCTTGACCATGACTACAAGAGGATGCAGGAATTCACTTGATTCATTCTGATATGTACGTGGTTTCTATGTTGGACCTAAGCATGTGTCACATAAAACTGTGAATGGTGAGAATTACTGGATTGCTTATAGACTGCATTTTGAAATGAGTATGGGTGACCAAGAAAACCCATGAGCCCCTCAAGTGATATGTGGAAGTTGTCGACCAAATTTAGATACATGGTTGAGAAGTGCAAGAATGCCAGTGCCATTTGCTGTGCCGAGAGTTTAGCGAGAGCCAAAAAATCATCACGATGATTGCTACTTTTGCATGATTGACATCTCAAAGTACAGCTTAGGGAAGAAAATCCCTTCCATATCCCAACGTTTTATCCTTTATTGTACCTGTGCCACATGATGATACCTTACTGGTTCCACAGCCACCACAAAATGTAAGTAAATCTTATCAAATTGTGAGTTCTATAGTATTCTTTGTAACAGAATCAATATTGAAATCTCATAAGAAGTGTGAGAAGGTTATGACAACGAAAAAATGGATGAAAAATTTGAGCCAAGTCTGAATACCCACTCACACATTCCAAATCAACGTGAACTGGACGAGATCATCAAGGACTTGGACTTCACTAAGTCAGGAGCTGAGCTTTTATTATCCAGATTAAGTGAATGGAATCTGTTGGGGGACAAATTAATGTAGATCAACAGTATACAGGAAGTGTCATGAGGAATTAGAAGTATACCTCGATATACAGTAAGTGAAGATCTTTGCTTATTTACAGCTATTGGAATTGATCATGACCCTGATCAATGGCGACTGTTCATAGCGAATTCTACAAAAAGCCTCATTGTTGTTTTACTACATAATGGAAATAAGTATCCACCCCTGCCTATATCATACTCGGTACAGATGAAGGAAAAATCTGACAATGTAAAAAAAACTTCTTGAGAGGGTAAACTATAGCAAATTTAAATGGGATGTTTGTGGTGATGCTCGCCTTCTTATTTGGACTACAGGGTGGGTACACCAAGTATTCATGTGTTCTTTGCCTATGGGACAGTCGGGATGATAATGAACACTACCAGGAAATGGAGTGGCCCCCTCGAGATGTCTTGTAGCCAGAAGAACTCAATGTTATTAGACAGCCTCTTGTAGAGCCTGAAAAAGTGTTGCTACTCTCACTTCATATAAAGCTTGGTTTGGTCAAACAATTTGTGAAAGCATTAGATCATGCTGGAAAAGCATATCAAGAGATTCGTCTACTCTTTCCAAAACTATCAGAGACCAAGGTCCGCAAGTAAGGAAAATGTTGAAGTTAGTGCAACTTGAGAATGCAGTGAATGATGTCGAAAAAGAGTCGTGGTGTGCATTTTGAGGTATAGTTAATTAATTCCTTGGTAATAATAAAGACCCAAACTACAAATAGCTCGTAGCAAAATTTTTGGAAAGTTATAAGAACTTAGGATGTACAATGTCATTAAAGATGCACGTTTTGCATTCATATTTGGATTTTTTCGTGAAAATTTGTGAGGAATGAGTGAAGAGCAAGG
>NC_134783.1:2382500-2385000 GCF_046742065.1 Oratosquilla oratoria
CCTTGCGATTTGTTCGCTCAGTCAAACCATTTCCCTGTGGGTGGTATGCAGTGGCAAATGTTTGGTCAATGTTGTACAGGTGTGCTATTTCGCGCATCACCTGGTTTTTAAATTCTAAGCCATTGTCAGATAACATTGTGTGTGGTATGTTGTATCTACAAAAGATATTGTTAACTAGGGCTTTGGCTACAGTCTCTGCTGTTTTGTCTTGGAGTGGTATTAAGATTGTGTATTTAGAGAAATATTCTACTGCTGTGAGTACATAGTTGGAACCTTGATGGCTCGTTGGCATTTTCAGTAGGTCAATGCCAAGTGTTTCCCATGGCTCAGCAGGGAGTGGGATATCTTTTATGTTGATTTCCTTCGGGTCAGGGCCTCTGAATTGGTTACAAGTTATACAAGAATCTATGTGTGTGGTTATATCTCTTTTCATGTTAGGCCAGTAATATGTGTGCCTAGCAGTGTTTAGTGTCTTATCTCTGCCCGAGTGGCCTCCCATTGCACTGTCGTGCAATATGTGTAGGACCTTGGGGACAAGGGCTCTGGGGATAACAGTAACCTCTCTTGTGTTAATGGTTCTCCTTATGACTCCGTCGACCAGTTTGAGTTCCTCAATAGGGACAGGTGGTCGGGAGTGTAAGGGGGTTTGTGAAAGGAGATGCTGTTTTATTGGGGACCATATAGGGTCTCTTTCAGTTTCCTGTGTGAGTTCTTGCATAGGTATGCATGTGGTTTGGGTTATGGGGGTGATGTAGGTTTGTCTGCTGAGGCTATCTGCCACTACGTTAGCTTTCCCAGCTAAGTATACGATCTTGGGATCGTAATCAAGGAGAGTTGCTTTCCATCTAGCAACTCTCCCATGTAAGTCTTTGGAGTTAAAAGATAGACTAGGGGTTGGTGGTCTGTTAGTATGATAATCTTGTAGCCTAAAATGAGGTATTTGAAATGTTTAAGTGCCCAAACTATAGCTAACCCTTCTTTGTGAGTAGTAGAATAGTTACTCTCAGCCTTATTAAGGACTCTACTGGCGTAGGCTATGGGGTGCTCTTTGCCATTGTCATCTTTCTGTTGTAGGACTGCGCCTATTCCTTTAGAGGAGGCGTCTGTGTAAAGAAAGAATTCTTTCTTCATGTCAGGGAAAGCTAGTACTGGGGCTGTGGTCAGAGATTGTTTCAGTGTGTCGAAACTTTGTTGTTCTGTTTCTGACCATTGAAATGGTTCGCCTTTCCTTGTGAATTTGGTCAGAGGGGAAGCTATGTGTGCAAAATTGTGAATAAAGTGTCTGTAGTATGAGGCTAGCCCTATGAAACTTCGTGTTTCATTTGTGTTTCTGGGGATTGGGAAGCTGTTTATGGCATCTATTTTGTCTGTGTTTGTATGGATCCCCTTTGCATTCACTTTATGGCCTAGGAAGGTGAGTTCCTTCATGAGGAATCTACATTTCTTTAATTGAATCTTTAACCCCGTATGTTTGAGACGTTTGATGACAATCTCTAAAGTGTTAAGGTGGTCTCTTTCTGTGGGACTATATATAATGAGGTCGTCTAAATAGACGAATAATGAGACTCCTATCATGTCACTGAATATGCGGGTCATCAACCGTTGTTGGGTTGAGGGGGCGTTTTTAAGGCCAAAGGGCATACGGTCAAAATTAAAGTGTCCTTTGTCAGTGGAGAATGCAGTTATGGGTTTAGATTCTTCAGATAATTCCACTTGCCAGAAGGCAGACTTAAGGTCGATAGTGGAAAAAACTGTGTTATTGTTCCCTAATGATTGGAGGACGTCCTGCATGGCAGGTAGTGGGTGGGGGTCAGATTGAGTGAGGTGGTTGACTTTTCTAAAGTCCACCACAGGGCGTAAGGTTCCGTCTTTCTTAGGGACCAAAAAGAGGGGACTGTTCCATGGGGAGTCTGAATGGGAAATTACGCCTTGGTGTAACATCTCTTGTACATTGCTATTGACTTGGGATTTCCTACTGTGAGGAATGCGGTAAGCGGGGGTGTATGAAGGGGGAGTGTTAGAGGGAATTTGGATGTGATGTTTGATTATATCACATTTGCCTAGGGGTTCACCTTCTAAGGCGATAGCTGATCTATTCCTCTGTAGGAGAGCTAATAGCTCGTTATGAATTTCTCCGTCAGCTGATGTTATGATTTGTTATGGGAGTGGTTCCTGGATAGGGGAATTATGGAGGTGGACTGCGCAAATGTTAGTATTCTTATTGATTTTACGGTGTTGGTCTGAAAGATTTGTTAACATAGCTAGGGTGTGTTTATTTTCTGATACTATATCCCAGGAGGACTCTAAGGTTATGTTATTTATTCTTGACGTATCTGGGTCAATTATGACATCCTGGAGTTCTATTGCTCCGGGTATGTATAGTGGAACTGTTATTGAATGTCTAGGGGGTATGATGACTGTGTTAGACATCAATGCCTTTGAGGTGACATAAGGGGGTGGTCGGAAGGAATAGTTGTTAGTTGAAATTGGAGTATTTGAG
>NC_134783.1:2395000-2400000 GCF_046742065.1 Oratosquilla oratoria
TTTCCCAGTGGTTTTTTCTGCATATATATATATATATATATATATATATATATATATATATATATATATATATATACAGTATATATATATATTTATTTGTCTATTCAACCACAAATCACTTTTAATTACATGCCATCGCAGTCGAAACTAAAGAATCGCTCGATGGAGGCATCCGTTGGAAATTAAAACGTGGACGAGCCGAGGATTCGATCCCAGCTAACCCGAAACAAAGTTACAGTGACTTAAACAAATACGCTATCAAGAGAGATATAAGTTGAGTACGACTTTCTTATAATAGTATGCTCGAATTACATACACCTGCACGAAATATCGCGTTCAACCCACCTCCGCTATGATAGTGCATTTAGCTAGTATGTGCACGTGGGAAAGTTTATACATATACACTGGATGGTTCCCAGTGATCAATTAATATCTTTCTTCAACAACAAATCACTTTTAATTCCATGCCATCGCAGTCGAGACTGAAGAATCGCTCGATGGAGGCATCCGTTGGAAATTAAAACGTGGACGAGCCGACGATTCGATCCCAGCTAACCCGTAACAAAGTTACAGTGACATAAACCAATACGTTATCAAGAGAGATATAAGTTGAGTACGACTTTCTTATATCTGTATGCTCGAATTACATACACCTACAAGAAATATCGCGTTCAACCCACCTCCGCTATGATAGTGCATTTAGCTAGTATGTGCACTTGGGAAAGTATACATATACACTGAATGGTTCCCACAAATCACTTTTAATTCCATGCCATCGCAGTCGAGACTGAAGAATCGCTCGATGGAGGCATCCGTTGGAAATTGAAACGTGGACGAGCCGAGGATCGATCCCAGCTAACCCGTAACAAAGTTACAATGACTTAAACCAATACGCTATCAAGAGAAATATATGTTGAGTACGACTTTCTTATAATTGTATGCTCGAAATACATACACCTACACGAAATATCGCGTTCAACCCACCTTTACTATGATAGTGCATTTAGCTAATATGTGCACGTGAGAAAGTTTATACATATACACTGAATGGTTCCCAGTGATCAATTAATATCTTTCTTCAACCACAAATCACTTTTTTAATTCCTTGCCATCGCAGTCGAGACTGAAGAATCGCTCGATGGAAGCATCCGTTGGAAATTGAAACGTGGACGAGCCGAGGATCGATCCCAGCTAACCCGTAACAAAGTTACAGTGACTTAAACAAATACGCTATCAAGAGAGATATAAGTTGTGTACGACTTTCTGATAATTGTATGCTCGAATTACATACACCTACACAAAATATTGCGTTCAACCCACCTCCGCTATGATAGTGCATTTAGCTAGTATGTGCACGTGAGAAAGTTTATACATATACACTGAATGGTTCCCAGTGATCAATTAATATCTTTCTTCAACAACAAATCACTTTTAATTCCATGCCATCGCAGTCGAGACTGAAGAATCGCTCGATGGAGGCATCCGTTGGAAATTGAAACGTGGACGAGCCGAGGATTCGATCCCAGCTAACCCGTAACAAAGTTACAGTGACATAAACCAATACGTTATCAAGAGAGATATAAGTTGAGTACGACTTTCTTATATCTGTATGCTCGAATTACATACACCTACAAGAAGTATCGCGTTCAACCCACCTCCACTATGATAGTGCATTTAGCTAGTATGTGCACTTGGGAAAGTTTATACATATACACTGAATGGTTCCCAGTGATCAATTACTATCTTTCTTAAACCACAAATCACTTTTAATTCCATGCAATCGCAGTCGAGACTGAAGAATCGCTCGATGAAGGCATCCGTTGGAAATTGAATCGTGGACGAGCCGAGGATTCGATCCCAGCTAACCCGTAACAAAGTTATAGTGACTTAAACCAATACGCTATCAAGAGAAATATATGTTGAGTACGACTTTCTGATAATTGTATGCTCGAAATACATACACCTACAAGATATATCGCGTTCAACCCACCTCCACTATGATAGTGCATTTAGCTAGTATGTGCACGTGAGAAAGTTTATACATATACACTGAATGGTTCCCAGTGATCAATTAATATCTTTCTTCAACAACAAATCGCTTTTTTAATTCCTTGCCATCGCAGTCGAGACTGAAGAATCGCACGATGGAAGCATCCGTTGGAAATTGAAACGTGGACGAGCCGAGGATCGATCCCAGCTAACCCGTAACAAAGTTACAGTGACTTAAACAAATACGTTATCAAGAGAGATATAAGTTGAGTACGACTTTCTTATAATTGTATGCTCGAATTACATACACCTACACGAAATATCGCGTTCAACCCACCTCCACTATGATAGTGCATTTAGCTAGTATGTGCACGTGGGAAAGTTTATACATATACACTGGATGGTTCCCAGTGATCAATTAATATCTTTCTTCAACAACAAATCACTTTTAATTCCATGCCATCGCAGTCGAGACTGAAGAATCGCTCGATGGAGGCATCCGTTGGAAATTGAAACGTGGACGAGCCGAGGATCGATCCCAGCTAACCCGTAACAAAGTTACAGTGACATAAACCAATACGTTATCAAGAGAGATATAAGTTGAGTACGACTTTCTTATATCTGTATGCTCGAATTACATACACCTACAAGAAATATCGCGTTCAACCCACCTCCGCTATGATAGTGCATTTAGCTAGTATGTGCACTTGGGAAAGTTTATACATATACACTGAATGGTTCCCAGTGATCAATTACTATCTTTCTTCAACCACAAATCACTTTTAATTCCATGCCATCGCAGTCGAGACTGAAGAATCGCTCGATGGAGGCATCCGTTGGAAATTGAAACGTGGACGAGCCGAGGATTCGATCCCAGCTAACCCGTAACAAAGTTACAGTGACTTTAACCAATACGCTATCAAGAGAAATATAAGTTGAGTACGACTTTCTTATATTTGTATGCTCGAATTACATACACCTACACGAAATATCGCGTTCAACCCACCTCCGCTATGATAGTGCATTTAGCCAGTATATACAAGTGGAAAAGTTTATACATAAACAATGAATGGTTCCCAGTGATCAATTAATATCTTTCTTCAACTACAAATCACTTTTAATTCGCAGTCGAGACTGAAGAATCGCTCGATGGAGGCATCCGTTGGAAATTGAAACGTGGACGAGCCGAGGATTCGATCCAAGCTAACCCGTAACAAAGTTACAGTGACTTAAACCAATACGTTACCAAGAGAGATATAAGTTGAGTACGACTTTCTGATATTTGTATGCTCGAATTCCATACACCTACACGAAATATCGCGTTCAACTCACCTCCGCTATGTTAGTGTATTTGGCTAGTATGTGCACGTGGGAAAGTTTATACATATAGACTGAATGGTTTCCAGTGATCAATTAATATCTTTCTTCAACCACAAATCATTTTTAATTCCATGCCACCGCAGTCGAGACTGAAGAATCGCTCGATAAAGGCATCCGTTGGAAATTGAAACGTGGACGAGCCGAGGATCGATCCCAGCTAACCCGTAACAAAGTTACAGTGACTTAAACCAATACGCTATCAAGAGAGATATAAGTTGAGTACGACTTTCTGATAATTGTATGCTCGAATTACATACACCTACACGAAATATCGCGTTCAACCCACCTCCGCTATGATAGTGCATTTAGCCAGTATGTACAATACCTGCGAAACTAGTCAGGAATAAACTGAAGACTAAGACTCCCGTGTTTCCTACTCCACTTACGTCAACCTGTCAGAATGTCTCAGGATATATATATATATATATATATATATATATATATATATATATATATATATATATGTTCATAAATATATATGTTTATATATATATATATATGTTTATATATATATATATATGTATATATACATATATATATGTAGATTAAAAGTAAATTCAACGTGCTGAATTGAAATAGGAAATCCGTTTTCTTTGTTCATCTCTGGTTTCCACGCTACTTTTATTTTTTTTTATCAGTTACTTTTACCCATATAACAAAATAATTTTCAGAAAAAAAAATTATTATTCAGTTACAAAATAAATAAAAGTAACTAGTTAGTATAGAAATGTTTACTTTGACATTTTACCTATATGAAATTTATAGGTATGAATAAGAAAAACAATCACCATATCTTGTATCCTGATATACTATCTATCTTAAAGCCAGTGCCTCATTGTCCAGATATTTAAGTACCAAGTGCACCCAAGGACGTAGATACCGCTGAAGTTTGTGATACTCAGGTTAAAGATATGGGCACTTCTGCACCGTATCAACCTCCAATTTCCGATGAGAAGAAAAAGCCTATAAGTCAAGCACAACTAAATGACTCAACAAGGGGTTTAGGGTTTTCAAACGAGTCTGCCAGCTACTTGGATCACAATTTGACGAAAGTAATTTACTTGCATCAGCAACTACATATTTCTGGTATCGCAAAAGAGATGAAGAGTTTAGCCAAATTTTCTCACTTCATAAGAACTCTTCATTAGTATATTCCAGTGATATTGGAGAACCAGTTGAAGCCTTGGGTTTAATTTATAGTCCAGTGGAATAGATACTCTTCATTGACTCGTCGAGTCAAAGTTATAAAGCTGTTCTTTTAAACGTTGACAATAAGATTGCATCTGTTCTTGTTATAAATTCAGGTCAACTAACTGAGAGTTATGAGAATATGAAAATCTTACTCAGCGCTCTGAAGTACAGTCACCATAATTGGAAGATTTGTGGAGATTTAAAAGTAAAAAGATAATATCATTTTATGTTTTCATATTGTAATTTGATCTTATATATTCGTTATCTCCTTTATCTCACATTTCATGGTATTTACATGATCTCTTTTCAGGTTGTGTCCCCAATATTAGAAATGCAAGAAGATTACACTAAATACCCATGTTTTCTCTGTCTGTGGGATAGCCGATTAGATGACAAACACTACGAGTATAGTGAATGGTCATCTAGGGAAAGACTCCAAC
>NC_134783.1:2405000-2412500 GCF_046742065.1 Oratosquilla oratoria
AGTGGCCCAAGAACGGAACCCTGAGGAACTCCACTTGTAACATTATATATATATACATATACATATACATATACATATACATATACTGTGTACGAAAAAAGCTAAAATCCGGGAACCATAATGGTGGAAACGTAGAAAACAACAGACTCAGAAGTGGGTAATTTGTTCCCGACCTTTCGAGTCCTGTCCGGGACTCGTCCTCAGGGGATACAATGGGATGTAGAGATCACATGGTCTTAACACCTTCTTAGGTAAAGTGGGGTCAGACAGACCCCATGCTTTTTTGTTTTTTACTTTTAATATACTGATATATTGCATATAGATATGCTCTCCCCTATACCTTCTTGACGAGTGGAGTAGTTAAGGGGGTGATAGGGTCATTCCTGAATCTTACTCTATATAAGCTTTATAGAGCTTTTGGGCCCGTCAGACCCCACTTTACCTGAGGTGTGAGTAGCGTGGGGTTTGTCAGACCCCACTTTACGTGAGGTTTTTTCATATCATATAAATGCTTTATCATCTATATTTATGGGTAAATAATAGTTTCTTCTTTTTATCATTTTTTATGACTGATATGTTGAATTTCACTTAGCTTTGTTTCAATTTTGTTTGTTTTCGATGGTGATGGTATCATTTGGAATGCATTATAATTGTGTTGACTAGAGAATCATAGTTCATTATCATTTCGCTGTTTTTTTTTATCTGTTTGCCGTTATTCCGGGTAACTATTACCAACACTGCAAAAGTCCAGTGTGTCAGAAACATTCAATCCCCGTCTGCAATGACTGCAATTAGATTCTTCAGTATCACAAAGTCAAAATAATTACCTCCGTTTTTTTCTTCATATTTTATGGTTTATGAAACACATTATTATTAATTTGTTGTGGATCTGCTTTTCCCTAACCGCTTCACGTTTCCTGTTTTCAGTCAAGTACCCTCTAAAGTCAGCAATACCTTATTTTTCATCATTTTTTTTATTTTCATAAAAAAAACCATTTCTAACAGTTATAGTCACTTTCAAGCATGTAAATGGAAGAAGATAAGTTGAAGTACATATGTTTTGATTTCTATGTCACTAAATGCAGTGAAAGTATTTCTTTTGTATTTTTTCTGTTTGAGGTAAAAAAAATTACCCCCGATTTTTTCAGATATTATGTTTTTTTTTTCTAAACACATTTATTATTCATTTGTTGTGGTTCTGTTTTTCCTTAAATATAGTTGGGACATTGGTCTCTACAAAATGATGATGACCGTTTCATGTTTTCAGTCAAGTGCCCACTAAAGTCAGCAATACCTTATCTTTCATCATTCTTTGTTGTTGTTGTAATTTTCATTAAAAAATATTTCTAACAACTATAGTCACTTTCAAGCATGTAAATGGAAGAAGATAAGTTAAGGTACATATGTTTTGATTCCTAGATCACTAAATGCAGTGGAAGTATTTTTTTTTCTTCTTTTTTTTTTTTGGAGGGGGGTAGGGGGTCTGTCAGACCTCGCTTTACCTGAGGCGTTTCCCCCAAAAAGCTTTACCTGAGCAGGGTTAGTACACTAGTAGCTACGCCCGGCGGGGGGGGGGGGGACACGGTAACCTGCTTGGTTCTTTATGCTTACTGCCCTTTGGTGTTCCTGTAGTCTGGTACAGGAACACCAAAGGGCAATAAGCAGAAAGGACCAGAGTTCGGCAGTGTACAAACACACTGAACTGCATCAACAAGAGTTCGACTGGCAGGGCGCTAAGGTTCTATACAGTGATAAAAGGAAAGGAAGCAAACTGTTCTTAGAAGCGTGGGCCACTAATGAAGACAGTATTAACAGGTCCATAACACTCAACCCAATAGACACAGGAGCAAGGAACGGGTTGACAGGTACCACGGACTATGACGGAGGGTAAAAGTGGCTTTCCCTACCTTCTCTCTCCCCCCTCCTCCACCCCCCGTCCCTCCGCCACCACACACTCCCGCTTGACCCAGGTCACAGCGCCTACCTTCTCTCCCCCCCCTCTGGCAGGTTACTGCGTCCCCCCCCCCGTCGGGTGTAGCTACTAGTATATTAAGACCATGTGATCTCTGTATCCCATTGTATCCCCTGAGGACGAGTCCCGGACAGTACTCGAAACGTCGGGAATAAATTACCTACTTCTGAGTCAGTTTTTTTCTACATTTTCACCATATATATATATATATATATATATATATATATATATATATATATATATATATATATATATATATATGTATATATATATATTTATATATATATGTATAACTCTATCCTGTAAATATACATATACAAAGATATAGATATATACATAGAGATATACACATATATATATATACATATATATATATATATATATATTTATATATATACATATATATATGTATATATATATACATACATATATATATATATATAATATATATACATACATATATATAAATATATATATATGTATATACATATATATATATATATATATATATATATATATATACAAAAGTTGTACAGTAACAATACAGTTTCGCATAAAATCCTACGAGGAATCATTACTTCATGTATCTGTATATACAATACGTAAATCCAGTATGAAACTAAACATTATTCATAGGCAATTCTGAAACGAATGAACACTTTCGGTACAATTCAATAATAGAATGTCACTTGTCCCCTTTACACAAGTGGCTACCCCATAGGCTTTGTTATGGCCAACGTCAGACGATGTTATCGTCTTTTCCCACAGACCTCACAACTCTGATTAGATCACGTCATTGGGTAGCTGGTATTTCATCAGTAAGGAAAAGAAATACTAAATAAAACCTTAATATCAATGTTTACTTTCGTAAGCTTGTGTTTTATATTCTTCTACTTGCCTGGTACATGATAATAAAAAAGTAAATAGTTATAGATATCTAATATATCGGGTTAGGGCGTCGTTACTTACGGTGAAGGTCGAGGAGATAGATATTCGAACCCGGCCACCGACGAAGTTGAACCAAGGGCATGGTTCATTAAATTCCACGTTTCTGTGAGGGCACAGTCCTAGTCTTCCGATAAGGGGGAGTTTATGACGTTAAACTATATCGTCATCAATATTGCGATCATCTCCAATAAACCATCCTACAAAACCCATCGAGTTCTTGAGAAAAGTCAAAAGAGCTGTGACGTCAAGATGCCTCTAACGTCAGGAACCCACAACCAATAAAAACAGAGTAGTGGTAGCCAATCAGAATTTGCGCTCCGAAATAAACACACAGACACACACACACACACACACACACACACACACACACACACACACACACACACACACACACACACACACACACACACACACACACGCGCGCAGACACACACACACACACACACACACACACACACACACACACACACACACACACACACACACACACACACACACACACACACACACACACACACATATATATATATATATATATATATATATATATATATGTATGTGTGTGTGTGTGCATGCATATATATATATATATATATATACACATATATATATATATATATATATATATATATTGTGACGACTAGGGGAAGAGCCAGGTTAAAAAAACTCTAAGATCTAATTAGAGAATAATTATTTCCTTCAAACTGAAACAAAAATAAACAAGATCGAAAAATAGAGGTCGCCAAGCGAGCATAAATTACAAGATCCGATACACAGTAATGTTCACAATATCAAAAGAAACGTAAAAATATATAAGTACCAGACAATGGGTCCTTTAGGACATAAATGGCTAAATTCGCCAGGACATATGTAAATATATAAATAGTCGATCAAATATCGACATTCAATAGAAAAATAGTCTTCACAAAGACAATACGTAGCAAGGTCGAGAATTATCGATAATTTGAATGGGAAACTAAGCCCTACGTAATGTTTTACGTAAAAAATACAATGTCGAGAAATTCTACGACTATAATTCTAAGTCCAGCAAAGTGGAAAAATACTAGCATAAGGCTAGACAAAGTATGAGATTAACTTAGCAAACACTTCCAGGTTAGACAATGAAGGGCTGCCAAATGTCGCCAGATGCAATGAACAACAAGGATTTAGAATATATCCAAGGAAATATTCTTTACAAAATGGGCATACAAAATGATATATAATAAAGTTACCTTATCAATCTTAGATACAAGAAGAAAGTTAATAGTTTTTATATGAAAATATATACATTAATGCATACGTAATCGGAAGCTGGAACGCTTTTGCCAAAACTTACGCTCCCACGCAATTTTTAGCCAGAGCGCGCGGAGACAGGTGCAGCTCTCGTTCTCGCACCAATGCTTGCGACTTCCGAACTCGAGAAGAATATGCAATTTCCCAAATATTACGTAAATCAGTTCCTAAGATTGACAAGATAGGTCCATAAGATAATACACACACACAAATCCTTATGCAATGAATGGCATATGTTGACAAAGCAAAAGAAGAACGAAATACGTATATTAGGGTAGAAATAATTAATTTGACAGTCTTCATACGTCGCGTTGACGGTTTGCTCGGTGGGCGAGCTACATGCCCATACCGTGGGAAAGCCGGCATATCTCGTAACTTATCAAAAGTCTACATTCGCACACACTTGTACATGAGAATAGACCTACATTCACGTAAATCTTTTAGCTCTTGACTACGACGGGTCTATAGTCGTAACTATATACTATATATATATGTATATATATATATTTAAATATATATATATACTATATACACACATACCAGTCTTTACATAATCCCGATTCAAGAATGACATGACTAAGGAAAATAGTTTAAGAGTTAAATTTCTACAAGGATACAACCACGTCAAGGGAATTGACGAAAATTACTTTAGGACTGACCACGTGTCTTCATCAATACATTCCCTTTTTGGGCAATACTTGCCTTCACCGTTTGGGAGATACTATTGCTTAGGTTTTATACGGTTGGTCCTTTGGATAATTTTGAGACACTCCTAGGAACCAGAGGCCTATATTATTATATTACATACATATACCAAAGGCCTTTTTTCCCCTTACAGAGGGAGGTAGCCAAAAAACCAAGGCATAAAATTGACTCCCACCCATTCCATCCCGACACCCACCACTCCCACCCACCCCCTCCCTCCCTCTTATCTTGGCTCCTCCCGGATGCTGGGTCATCCCTGCATCTCGCCTACTACCTGGGTCAGAATCAGTGTCGCAAGACACAGCACATCCACAGCAAGGCCGATCCATTAAATCGGCGATCCCCCCTCTCCGTCCCCTCATGCAGAAATGGAGAAGACGGGGAGAAATCCTTTCGGGCTGCGTCAATTTATTTTTCACACATACTTCCTCTCATCCCTCCCCAGCAACGCCCTCATGTATCGCAACGTTATCCTTACACAACCATTCTCCACTCACCCCTATCTTCTGTCCTCTCCCATCCTTCCTCAACAGACATTCCCCTCTTTCCCAATGCTCTTTTTACCCCATCCAACCATCTCATCCTTTGCTTCCTCATGCCACCACTCACTACCCTTCCTTCTATTTCCTCCCGTACTCCTTGTTCCACATACTATCTTTGCACACCTTGTGATTCCCTTCTTGAACCATCCCCATTCCCTGTCCACTCTTAGTTCTGTTCTATCCTTTAATCCCTCCCACTCCCCTCGTAGTTTCTTCTTGTACTCTTTCTCCTTTTCTTTCTCATTTAAGCAGTTCACTTTAAGCACCTCTCTACCTACTGTCCTTTTCCTCTTTCTCCATCTATCCTCCACTCTCAGCTTACCTTCCAACAAAAAAGGGTCTGACATTCCCCCATTCTCTTCCCTTAGAACATGTACATCCTTAACTCTTTCTACAATACTCCTGGTTACCATTATGTAGTCGATTAACGCTCTATCTACCACCTTTCCATCCACCACCCCTCCCATGTGTACTTATTTTTTACTTTCTTCCTAAACACTGTATTTGCTATCACCAACTCTCTTTCGAGACACATCTCCACCACCAACTTTCCTCTACGATTCATTCCTGGAACACCACACTTACCAACCACTCCGTCTATGGGTTCATTTCCTACCCTAGCATTAAGAACTTCTAATACCACTTCATTGACATTTCTTCTTAATCTCTATGCACTCATTTAAATCTATCCAAAAATCCTCCCTTTCCTCTACACTCTTCACACTACAAGGCCCATATGCACCTTGAAAGACTCGCATCTCCCTTCCCAGTTTCACATTCATCCACATTAACCTTGAAGAAACCTCTTTCCACTCCACTACACGCTTACCTATCTCTTCACTTACAAGTATATCCACCATTTCTTTCCCTTGTCCTCTCTTCACTCCTGAAATCCTTCCAAATATATTCCTAAACTCAAACATGTCCCTTCCTTTCAACTTAGTTTCACTCAATGCCAACTCATCCACCTTTCTTTTCTCAAACATACTGCCTATCTCTTCCCTTTTACTCTCATCAGTACGACCTCCACACACATTAAAAGATGCAAACCTTGGGGGACTGGTTGGAAAACTCCTCCCAGTCCCTCGTATGTTTCTTCTTCTTCTTCTCCTTCTTCTTCTTCTTCTTCTTCTTCTTCTTCTTCTTCTTCTTCTTCTTCTTCTTCTTCTTCTTCTTCTTCTTCTTCTTCTTCTTCTTCTTCTTCTTCTTCTTCTTCTTCTTCTTCTTCTTCTTTTTCTTCTTCTTCCTCTTCTTCTCCCTCTTCTTCTTCTTCTTCTTCTTCTTCTTCTTCTTTTCTTCTTCTTCTTCTTCTTCTTCTTCTTCTTCTTCTTCTTCTTCTTCTTTTTCTTCTTCTTCTTCTTCTTCTTCTTCTTCTTCTTCTTCTTCTTCTTCTTCTTCTTCTTCTTCTTCTTCTTTTCTTCTTCTTCTTCTTCTTCTTCTTCTTCTTCTTCTTCTTCTTCTTCTTCTTCTTCTTCTTCTTCTTTTCTTCTTCTTCTTCTTCTTCTTCTTCTTCTTCTTCTTCTTCTTCCTTCTTCTTCTTCTTCTTCTTCTTCTTCTTCTTCTTCTTCTTCTTCTTCTTCTTCTTCTTCTTCTTTCTTCTTCTTCTTTCTTCTTCTTCTTCTTCTTCTTCTTCTTCTTCTTCTTCTTCTTCTTCTTTCTTCTTCTTCTTTCTTCTTCTTCTTCTTCTTCTTCTTCTTCTTCTTCTTCTTCTTCTTCTTCTTCTTCTTCTTCTTCTTCTTCTTCTTCTTTTAGGAATGTCCCCTTTGGGGCTATAGGAAGAAGGATGCCTAGTCCTATCTCCGTCCTGTTTTTGTGACCTCATACGACTCGAGTGGAAAGACTTGGTGGTAGTGTCCCCCACCCCCACCTAAGAAATGGTACAGGACAGTAACACGGGTGGGGGGACAGTATAATGGAGGGATAGTCGCAGTATAATGAAATATCATAATTTCTCTATGAATAGAGATTTCTTCTACCACAGAAAAAATGGTCTGGTCTGTAGGGGCGCCCCATATAGACCCTAAAGTATCAGCTGTATGC
>NC_134783.1:2417500-2425000 GCF_046742065.1 Oratosquilla oratoria
TATATATATATATATATATATATATATATATATATATATATATATATAAGGTGGTTAATACAACTGTGTGGTAGACAGCGATCTTCAAGCTGAGTTTTATACCATGATCAGACCATAATTTATGCTGCAGTCGTCCATAGGCTGCAGTTGCCTTACTAATTCTAGAGGTTATTTCTTTATCTATCCTGGTATTTTGAGATAGCACGGCCCCTAGATAGTATAACTTATTAACAACCTCTAGTTGTTAATTTCCAATAAATATTATTGTATCATGGGTTGTAGCTGTGAAACCTGGACATGGTACAGACAACACTTAAAAAAACTCGACCAATTCCATATAGGGTGCTTAAGAAAGATCTATATCATCTCTTGGAAAGATAAAATGCCAAACACGACAGTACTTGAACGATGCCGGACCACTGGAATAGAGGCATTCTTAATGAAGGCCCAATTACGCTGGTCTGGTCATATGGTCCGCATGGATGAGTCTCGCATTCCCTAAGGCCCTAATGTATGGAGAAATATACCAGGGTCATCGATCAAGAGGAGCACAGCAAAAAATGTACAAAGACGTATTAAAGCCAACCCTCAAAGCCTGCAACATCTCTACCACGAACTGAGAAACCCTTGCACTTGATAGATCTGGCTGGCGAAGTAAGTGCCATATTGGTATTGCAGCATTTGAGGATAGGCGCATAGAGATATACCAACAACGCCGGCATACTAGGCACAATGCTCGTCAAAACCAGCCAGCACCTGGCAATGATTTTATATGTCCAAAAACAATGCAATCATTAGTCACAGAAGGAACAAACACAACAACTAAACTGTACATCTGATCACTACAGAAGACAAAGAAATGAGATCTGTCTTTCGTTTGTTTATTTACTTCCTCACTATATATTTTTCTTCATTCAACCTCGTTATGGACCAAGAGCTCTTCTTTCGGTATTTTTTGTCATCGAAATCTACTACAGATACGGACAAATTCATGTAGAGTCAGGTACGCAGCTCGATAGACGAGACACAAATACCCTCCGGAAGTAGCGCAAATATAGAGAGAGCAACGAGGCAACATAGGCAGCGCGTGCGGGAGATTAACATTAAAGCAAGATAGGCGGTCGCCCGGTCGAGGGGGCCCAGCGCATCACCCAGTCTACGAGTGCTACCTCGAGCGTGTTCACATGCTACCGATTGAGGCACTCTCGTTTCAAAATTCATGTCTGCAGTCGTATGTGAAGATGCCATGCATTTGTAAGTTTTACGGTAATATTTGTGGATTTCCGTGAATTTATCCTCACAAAACAAATGCTAAGAAAAATATACAGATGTTAGCATTTGTAATATATCTACGGTCTAATTTGGAACAAAACGATTATAATTTTTAAGTATTAAGTATTGGCTGCTTGTTATAGTGGCAAAGTAGTATGCAGTTCATACTTTAGGGTCTATATGGGGCGCCCCTACGGACCAGAGTCACACATCATTTTGTCTATGATAGAGGAAAACTCTGTTCATAGAAAAATTATGACACCTTTATATTACGACTGTCCCTCCGTTATGCTGTCCCCCAACCCCTTGTTGCTGTCCTGTACCATTTCTCTGAGTATTCTTTTTTCTGTGGTGGGGGAAAAGAACACTGCCACCAAGTATTCCCACTTGGATCGTAAGAGACGAGAAGAAAGGGACGGGGATTGGGACTAGGCATCCTTCTCCTTGTAGTCCCACAGGGGAAATTCCTAAAAGAAAAAGTAAAGGCATAAGAGGGTCTGGGAGTTTTCCGACCACCACCCTAAGGTTTGGGTCTTTTTAATGTGCGTGGATGTGGTACAGATGTGAGTAAAAGGGAAGAGATAGGTAGTATGTTTGTGAGAAGAAAGATGGATGTGTTGGCTTTGAGTGAAACTAAGTTGAAAGGGAAAGGTGAGTGTAAGTTTGGGAGTGTAAGTGGGAGGTTATCAGGAGTGAAGAGAGGGCGAGGGAGGGAAGGGGTGGCTATTCTAGTAGGTGAAGAGATAGGTAAACGTGTAGTGGAGTGGAAGGAGGTTTCCTCAAGGATAATGTGGATGAAGGTGAAACTGGGAAAGGAGATGTGGGTCTTTGTAAGTGCATATGGGCCTGGCAGTGAGAAGAGTGTAGAAGGAAGGGAGGCCTTTTGGATAGATCTAAATGAGCGCATAAAGGATTTAGGGAGAAATGTCAATGTAATAGTACTGGGAGACCTTAATGCTAGGGTAGGAAATGGTCCAATTGATGGAGTGGTTGGGAAATGTGGAGTCCCAGGAAAGAATCGTAGTGGAGAGTTGATGGTGGAAATGTGACAAGAAAGAGAGTTGAGGATAGCAAACACACTGTTTCGGAAGAAAGTCAAGCATAAGTACACATGGGATAGGGTGGTGGATGGAAGGGTGGTAGATAGAGCGTTAATGGACTATGTAGTGGTAAATGGGATTATGATAGGAAGAGTTAAGGATGTACATGTGCTAAGGGGAGAGGGTGGGGGAATATCAGATAATTTTTTGGTGAATGGTAAGTTGAGAGTGGAGGATAGATGGAGAAAGAGGGAAGGGACAAAAGGTAGGGAGGTGCTTAGAGTGAACTCTTTGAATGAAAAGGAAAAGGAGAAGGAGTACCAAAAGAAGCTGAAGGAGGAGTGGGAGGGAGTGAAGCATAGAGTAGAGCTAGGTGTGGAGGAGGAATGGGGATGGTTCAAGGAGGGAGTCACAAAGTGTGCAAAGATGGTGTGTGGAACAAGGACAGGAGGAAATAGAAGGAAGGGTAGTGAATGAGGAAACAAAGAAGGTTGTAGAAGAGAAGAAGCGAGCTTTCACAGATTGGTTACAAAATAGGACGAGGGAGTCATATGAGAGGTACAAAGAAAAGAAAAGAGAAGTAAAGCAAAAGGTAAAGGAGGCAAAGAGGAGAGCAGATGTAAAATGGGGTAAGAGTTTGACAGAAAATTTTGAAAGTAATAAAAAGATGTTTTGGAAAGAAATTAAGAGAGGAAGAGGAGGCGAATCAAGTAGAGAAGAAAAGTAAAAGGTGCAGATGGAGAGATGATAATGGAAGAGAAGGCAGTAAGGGGAAGATGGGCAGAATATTTTAGGGAGTTGCTAAATGTGAAGGAGGATAGGGAGGGAAAGATAGCTGCAGTGGGAAATGCTAAGAAAATGAGAGTGATGAGTGAGAAAAATGGAGGAGAAATAAGGAAGGATGAGGTGAAGGCAGTTGTTAAGATGATGAAAGCAGGTAAGGCACCTGGTCTGGATGGATGCCATGCAGAATGTCTAAAAAAAGGAGGTACAGTGATGGTGGACTGGCTGGTGAGGTTATTTAATGTTTGCTGGAGAGAGGGTAGAGTGCCGGAGGACTGGAGGAGTGCCTGTATAGTTCCACTTTACAAGGGAAAAGGGGACAAGTGTGAATGTAGTAGTTTCAGAGGGATTAGCTTGTTAAGTGTAGTTGTGAAGGCTTATGGGAGGATCTTGATTGAGAGGATTAGGAGAGGAACAGAGGGAGTAATTGGTGAGGAACAGTGTGGATTTAGGACGAGTAGAGACTGTAGATCAGATTTTTGTGGTATGACAGATATGTGAGAAAGCTATAGGAAAGGGGAAGTATGTGTATTGGGCTTTTATGGATCTGGAAAAGGCTTACGATAGGGTAGACAGAAAGGCACTGTGGGAGGTTATGCAGATATACGGGATAGGAGGAAAGCTTCTGGGAGCTGTCAAGAGTTTTTATGTGAGTAGTAGAGCTTGTGTCAGGATTAGAAATGGAGAGAGTGAATGGTTCGAGGTAAAAGGTGGGACTTCGTGAAGGATGCGTTATGTCGCCCTGGCTGTTCAACTTATACATGGATAGGGCAGTGCGAGAGGTAAATGCAAGGGTTGTGGGTCAGGGATTGGAGATGATTAAAGAAAATGGAGAAAAGTGGGAGGTGAGCCAGCTGTTGTTTGCGGACGACACTGCGCTTGTGGCAGGATCGGAGGAGGAATTGAGGAAGTTGGTGACAGAGTTTGGGAGAATATGTGATAGAAGAAAGCTAAAGATAAATGTGGGTAAAAGTAAAGTGATGAGATGTACAAGGAGTCAAAGTGGCAGTAGACTGGAAGTGAGCATTAAGGGAGAGCGACTGGAGGAAGTGGATAGCTTTAGATACTTGGGTGCAAATGTGGCAGGGAAAGGTGGAGTGAAGGTGGAGGTAGAATGTAGATTGAGAGAAGCGAGTAAATGCCTTGGTGGATTAAAGAGTGTAATGAGGAATAGACATTTGGGAATGGATGCTAAGAGGAGACTGTATGAAGGAGTGATTGTGCCAACAGCACTGTATGGGGTGGAAACATGGAACATAAGAGAGGAAGAGAGAAGGAGTTTGAATGTGTTTGAGATGAGGTGTCTGAGAAGTATGATGGGGGTTACTAGGCTAGATAGAGTGAGAAATGAGGAGGTGAGGAGGAGAACAGGGGTGGAAAGGGGGTTGGGAGACAGGGTTGATGAAAGAATATTAGGATGGTTTGGACACATGGAAAGAATGAGTGAAGAAAGACTAGTAAAAGAGGGATGGAAGGCAGATGTGGAGGGAGTGAACATGAAGGGACGTCCTAGGATGAGGTGGATGGATGGGGTGAAGGGGGCTTTGGGGAAGAGGGGAATGTCTGTTGAGGAAGTAAGGGGGGGGGGGCAGAAGACAGGGGTGAATGGAGAATGGTTGTACATGGATGATGTTGTGATGCATGAGATGGAAAGGGCGGGTGGATGGGGGGTGAGGTAGTATGTGTGAGCAAAATTTGACGCAGTCCGAAGGGATTTCTCCCCGTCTTCTCCTTTTATGCAATGGGGGGACGGAGAGCGGGGGTCGCCGATTTAATGAAGCGGCCTTGCTGTGGATGTGCTGTGTCTTGCGACACTGCATCTGACCCAGGGCAGTGGACAAGGTGTAGGGATGACCCGTCATCCAGGAGGTGCTACGAAAAGAGGGAGGGTGGAGGGATGTGGAGTGTATTTAGGGATGGAATGGGTGGGAATGTTTTTATGCCTTTTCCTTTTTGGCTACCTCCCTTGTAAGGGGGAAAAGCCTTGGTATATGTATGTATGTAAGAAGATAAGAAACACACACGCACACCCACACCAAGTAATCCACTCACATTTACAACTACTCACTCTCATTCACACGGAGAAATACACACACTTGCACGCACACATACATGGGAAGACACACATTCCATTCACACAAATTGTATGAAAGTTCATAACCTAAATATTCTGATCAGACTAGCGCCAATTGATCCCATTCAGCTTAGATTAGCTTCTACGGGTGAATGGGATACACAACTATCTTCACTGAACTACTCATTATCTCAAGTTTTATATATTTTGGTATCTATTTCAGGCTAATGTCAGGCGAATTTTTCGGGTTGGAGGACCTCATAAGAACATAAGAATGAAGGAGACTGAAAGAGACCATAAGGCCTACATTAGATAATTCCATGTCCATTACCACACGTCATCCCCGTCCATAAAGTTGTCTAACCGTTTCTTAAAACAACCGAACTACATGGTTACTAAGTTTATTTTTAAATCCATTATGCGAGTTCTGCCCTATTGTTTTAATATGGTGACCATGTTGGTGTCATCCTTTGATCCACTTGAACACCTTTATTAGATCACCCAGCATTCAGCGTCATTCTCCTCTGTACTGATTCTAGTTAACTGGTGTCCATTCTATCGGACGAAGACCAAAACTGTACCGCATAGTCAAGGCTGGGTCTAACTAATGCACTCCTATTCGTAACCGTCCTAGCAATGAAACCTATTGCTCCGTTTGCTTTATTCCTGGCACTAATGCACTGTTTCCTGGATTTTAGTTCAGGACTCACTAGAACTCCCAAGTCTCTCTCGCACTCAGTTTTCTCTAAAAACGTGTTATCTAAGCTATATCTGCTTTCGAGGTTATGTAGCCCCACGTTTGGTACGTTGGACTTTGAGATATTGAAGTCCATTTCACCGACCATGTTAACAGTTTGTTAAGATCATTCTGCAGAATCTCGGCGTTGTCTCCTGACCCAATTAGACGTACTGGTTTTAGTTTTGTCCGCAAACTTACTAACATCACTATTAATCCCATTGTCCAAATCATTTATGTACATAAGGAACAATAAGAAACCCAAAATCGAGCCCTGGGGAACTTCACTGGAAACACTCTCCCATTTGGATTTTACACCATTTATGGTGAGCTGCTGTTTTTTTTTTTTTACTTATCCAAACTCTAATCCATTCTAGCACTTTTCCTCCTATACCATGAGCTTTGATTTTATTTAGTAGTCTCTGGTGTGACACCTTATCGAACGCTTTGCTAAAGTCAATGTAAATAACATCATAACTATCATTGTTACCTGACGCACATGATTTTCCCTTGGAGAAACCATGTTGTGAGTCATGAATCAAATTGTCTCTTGATGTGATCTCTGATTCTATTAATTATTATTTATTCAAGCATTTTACCTATAACTGATGTCAAACTGATTGACCTGTAGGTGCATATAGACGATTTCTCTCCTATTTTTGAAAAATCGGATCGCACCTTACCTAACCTTTCATTAGTAAAGACCAAGAGAATTTTTTGTTAAATGGCTCACTAATTTTTTCCCCTATTCTATCATGATATCTTCGTAGTTTTTAATTGGGCCTATCCTTTCCTTACTTTTTGTTCTGTAGAGATGAAAGAAGCTCTTTGGGTTATATCTCACTTGTCTGGCAACTTTAATTTTGAAAATACGTTTCGCTGTACGCGTGTTCTTTTTAACTAGTCTTGCCATATCGTTATATGTGGATCTAAGTTGTGTTTCCCTGCTTTTTATTCTTGCGTAAAGTCATCTTTTCATTCCGATTTCATATCTCAGCCTGTCCGTCATTCATTTGGGAGTATTACTATTCTTCCGTTTTGACTTGAGGTGGGGGATAATTTTATCTTGTGCATTTAGAATTAAAGCTATTAGGTCACTGTACATTTCCTCCAAATCGCTAACTGAGCTGTTGACCTTGCGCTTGTAAGTGACCTGATCCAAGGTATGCACATTACCCTCCGTGACCCGACACCTGACTGCTCTAATGACGTCCGGACTCACAGTGTATCTTACCTCGTCACAGCCCCCTGAGTCGGTCTCGTGACCAGTTGTCTTAGATACTTTCTCATCTTACCAAAATTTGCTCTCCTGAAGCCAGGTACTAGAACGCTATTCGTATTATGTAATTCTTTCCGTATGATATTAAATCTTATTCCTTGATGATCACTAGATCTTAGACTATCTCCCACTTTTACATTTCTTGTTAGGTGCTCATTATTAGTTAAAAGTAGTCCCCTCGTAGGATCGGTAATAATTTGTTTTAGGAAATTATCCTGCACCACAAGCAAGAATTTTTGCTCTTCCTGATCACCTACTAAATTTTCTCTGTCAAGGTTTCTATAATTAAAATTTCCCATGATCATAACGTTTTTGC
>NC_134783.1:2430000-2432500 GCF_046742065.1 Oratosquilla oratoria
ATCTCAGTCTAAATTTCCATATCAAGAAAACAACACACAGGATCTGTTTATTAGGATTTAAATTGCATTTGTTTTTAATTAATTAATTTATTGTATACATCTGCCTAAGCTCCCGCACCTCCGACATGCATATTGAGACCGTGTATTCGGGTCTTTAATGTATACCGGCACCTTCGAACTAAAGAATCAATCCTCTGAAGAAGCCCAAAGGAAAACTGGTCAGGAATAAACTCGGAACTATATATATATATATATATATATATATATATATATATATATATATATATATATATATATGTATTACTGATGACCCACTTTCGGAGAAGAATAGGTGAAAGTGTAGAGATCTGTATATTTCGATCACTCACTGTGATCCTCTTCAGTAGATATGAATTACAGAGTAGAGAACAATGTGTATTTATACTGAAACAGTGAGGTAAGCAAGAAGGGACAGAGGCTCAGGTCACGTGTCCGGCGCACGTGGCGTGGACCTTGGTGGCTCAGGTCACGTGTCCGGCGTTGCGTGGACCTTGGTGGCTTTTGTCCACCGCTAATGTAGATGATAACATTTTATTTATAGCAAAAGAAGAAATACAATCTGGTGACCATTGACCATGGGAAATGTTATAATTTGGAAAATTGTTTATTAAGGAGGATTCTACCATTTTTCTTCTGAAACTACATTTGGATTTGTAAATTATTTCAGCATAGTCCCAATTTATCCGGTGGTTTTTGTTGGCGACGTGCTGAAATACCGCGGAATTTTCCTGCCCGTATTTTACAGAGTTCCCTGGTGGTGAGGTCTCGACCCGTCTGTCCCCAATATACATCCTTGCAATCTAAACAAGGTAATTTGTAAACTCCAGGAGTTGTATTACTCTTGGATCTATGATGTATATTGACGACTTTACTGAACAAGTTGTTGGGATAATTGAAGATAAAATTTACCTTTTCCTTTGGTAACAAATGAGACAAGTCATTAGTTGATTTATTAAAAGGTAATTTTATGCATCTATTATCCCAATTATGGTTCAAGGCGGAATGGGAATCAGTTTTGTGAAAGCTAATTTTGGCCTTACTAAGAGCTTTTTGTAAAAACCACGGCGGGTAAGAATAGGCCTGAAGCTACACTATATCTTATTTTGTCAGGATGGTGGCTAAAGAAATGTAGGTAGCTCCCTGTGTGTGTGGGCTTCCTAAAAACTGTGAAGGACAAAGACTCCGCATTTCTTATTATCAATATATCTAGATCACAAATTACCTTTTCTATTACAACATCAAGTGGGACATCGTAGGACTTAGTAAAGTCCGAAGAACGGAGGAAAAGCTGACACAATTACAAGATGGTCATCACCTGTTCTACTATGGAGTAGGAGTAGGATTCTTGATAAACTGAGAGGTTGCTTGTAACGTGGTCAAATTCAGTAGTTTATCAGACAGGGTAGCTTGGATTGTGATTAGGCTGTGTAAAAGATACATTCTAAAAATAGTTCAAGTTTATGCACCAACTTCACAGAGTTCAGACGATGAAATTTAGTCGTTCTATGATTATTTAAATCAGGTAATGGATAAAGAAAAAAGTAAGTACACGTTGGTAATGGGCGACTTTAATGCTAAAGTAGGGAAGAAGATGGGAGATGAGACGTACATTTAGAAGTTTGGAGTAGGTGAAAGAAATGACAGAGGCGAGATGTTAGTCAATTTTGTAGAGAACTACAATATGAGGATAATAAACACTTTCTTTCAAAACCGTGTAGGTCGTAAATGGACGTGGAAAAGTCCAAATGGAACAACAAAGAACGAAATAGACCTCATATTAGGTGATGAGAGCAAAAGTGTTACCATATTTACAGTGATAAATAAAGTCAACATAGGTAGTGACCATAGAATGGTAGATTGCACAGCTAATTTCAATTTCAGAGCCGAGAGAAATAAACTAGCATTAAAAACGAAAATAAATCTTGCAAAGGTTAAGGATAATAATAAGAAATTTCAGTTAGAAATTTGAAATAGATTCGAAGCTCCAAGAACTAACGAGGACAGCGTGGAGGATATTAATTTGAATTTAGCGAATATCATTAGGGAATCAGCAGAGAAAGTAGGAAGTACAAAAAACAGTGGGGAAAATAAATACTCCAAAGCTACAAATGACCTAATTAAAAGAAGAAAGACCATGCAGATTTAAAGCAGGAGAGACGAAATAGAATGAATAGAACTAAACAAGATTGTCAAGAAAAGACAGAGATCAGAGAAAAGAAAGAGAAACATGGATGAAATAGAGGAAACTATTCGGAAAGGTAAAGGTATTAAAGTGACCAAGCGCAGACATGCTTTAGGAAGACGGCAAATTATATGTTTGAAATATAGAAATGGAGAAATAATTAAATGTAGAGACAAAATGGTAAAAACAGTAGAAGAATTTTACCAAGAGCTTTACTCATCGAAGACCGTAGTTGAGTCCGTTAATTCATGTGCAGACGCTAGTAGTGTACCAGAGATT
>NC_134783.1:2457500-2465000 GCF_046742065.1 Oratosquilla oratoria
TGGTGAATGAGAGGTGGACGAGAAGGGGTAGCTGAAGTAGTGGTTGCATCCTGTGGATGAAGGTTATGTTTTAGTGAATGAGGATATGTATATCTGACTCTCGCTAAGATTATAGTGGTCGGAAGGAAGTAGAGAAGGTTTGATAGATATGCGGAAGGGAGTTCTTATTGTAATTTGGCCATTTTAACCTCCACTGAGGAATGCATGACGTCCTGCATCTTCAGGGGCAAGAGCTAGAGTGTATGTTTTAGTTGCGTCGACGCAGTGTCATGTGATGGGAATTGCGCTTGGTTGGGTTATTTGTTAGTCCGGTAGGTGGGTTCTGGTTAGGAGGTGGGGTTGGGTTGAGGTTAAGTTTAATTTTCCTCAATTTCTCTCCGTGTATGGTTACGGTTGTGTGATCGGAAGGGTCCGTTAGTAGGAAAACATTGTTGGGGAGTGAGGTTGTGACTGTGAAGGGGCCTAAGAACTTGGGTTTGAGTTTGTTAGTTCTATTAGAATCTCTGACCATGACTGTGTCTCCAAGTGTTATGTTAAGTGGAGATGATCGTTTGTGTTGTTTTGTTTTTGTTCTTTCTTGAGCTGCTTTGAGGTTTTCTCTGACTTGTTTGTATATACTTTGCATGCCTCTTTTTAGGCATTTGGTAAGGTTATCTAGGTTGTATAAGGGGGGTGGTGGTTGGTTGAAGATTTGGTAGGGTAGGCGCATTCTTTGGCCAAAAATGATCTCATGGGGGGACATCTTTGTTGCGGAGTTGACTGTGCTGTTGATACTGGCTTGTACCTGGGGTAGCCAATCTTCCCAACTGTCCGTAAGATCGTTGGCCAAAGGTCTGAGGATTTCAAGCACTTTTCTATTAGTGCGTTCTGTTAGTCCATTCCCTTGTGGGTGGTAGGCAGTGGCGAAGGTTTGATCTATGTTGTATAGATGTGCTATTTCGCGCATTACCTCGTTCTTGAACTCTGAACCATTGTCAGACAGCATTCGCCTGGG
Source organism: Oratosquilla oratoria (assembly GCF_046742065.1). Taxonomy (NCBI): domain Eukaryota; kingdom Metazoa; phylum Arthropoda; class Malacostraca; order Stomatopoda; family Squillidae; genus Oratosquilla; species Oratosquilla oratoria. Next base: position 2,458,495 of record NC_134783.1, read on the forward strand.
GATGTTGTATCTACAGAATATGTTGTTAACCAATGCTTTGGCCACAGTCTCTGCTGTTTTGTCCTGTAGTGGAACTAGGATTGTGTACTTTGACAGATAGTCGACTGCCGTGAGTACATAATTGGAACCTTGATGGCTCGTTGGCATTTTAAGTAGGTCAATGCCAAGTGTTTCCCATGGTTCAGCAGGGAGTGGGATGTCTTTGATATTGAGTTGTTTGGGGTCAGGTCCTCTGATTTGGCTGCAAATTAAACATTGGTCTATATGTGTGGTTATGTCTTTTTTCATATTTATACAAAAATATGAATGCCTAGCAGTATTCAGTGTCTTATCCCTGCCCGAGTGGCCTCCCATTGCGCTGTCGTGCAATATGTGTAGGACCTTAGGAACTAAGCTTTGGGGATGACAGTAACTTCTCTGTCGTTAGTGGTTCTCCTTGTGATTCCGTCGACCAGTTTGAGTTCCTCTATAGGGACAGGTGGTCGGGACTGTAAGGGTGTTCTTGAAAGTAGATGTTGTTTTACTTTAGACCATGTCGGGCCTTTGTCTGTTTCTTCTCTAAGGTCTTGCATAGGAATACAGGTTGTTTTTGTTAAGGTGGATATGTGGATTTGTCTGCTTAGTGAGTCGGCTACTACGTTAGCCTTTCCAGCTAGGTATGTGATTTTTGGATCAAAGTCCAATAAGGTGGTTTTCCACCTAGCAATTCTGCCATGTAAGTATTTAGAGTTAAAGAGGTAGACTAGGGGTTGGTGGTCTGTAAAAACATTTATCTTATATCCTAGTATAAGATATTTGAAATGTTTCAAGCCCCATATCAATGCAAGTCCTTCTTTGTGGTAGTTGAATAGTTACTTTCAGGCTTATTCAGTACTCTACTTACGTAGGCTATGGGGTGCTCTTACCCGTTTTCGTCTCTCTGCTGTAAGACTGCGCCTATTCCTTTAGAGGAGGCGTCGGTGTAAAGAAGGAATTCTTTCTTCATGTCAGGAAAGGCTAGGACAGGGGCTGTGGTAAGAGCATGTTTAAGTGTGTCGAAGCTTTGCTGTTCCGCTTCAGACCATTTAAAGGTCTCGCCTTTCCTTGTGAATTTGGTGAGAGGGGATGCTATGTGTGCAAAATTTCTTATGAAGTGTCTATAGTATGATTCTAGTCCTACGAAACTTCTTGTTTCATCTGCGTTTCTGGGGGTTGGGAAATTGGTTATTGTGTTTATTTTGTCTGTGGTTGTGTGGATGCCTCGGGCTTCGACCTTATGGCCTAGGAAGGTGAGTTCCGTCTGTAGGAATTTACACTTTCCTAGTTGGATTTTCAATCCGGTGTTTTTGAGTCTTTTTAGGGCAATCTCTAGTACATGGAGGTGGTCAGTTTGTGTGGGGCTATAGATGATGAGGTCGTCTAAGTAGACGAATAATGAGATTTCTATCATATCGCTGAAAATGCGATTCATTAATCTCTGTTGGGTTGAGGGGGCATTCTTAAGGCCAAAGGGCATGCGCTCGAAGTGGAAATGTCCCTTATCTGTGGAGAATGCAGTTACGGGTTTTGATTCATCAGTCAATTCCACTTGCCAGAAGGCTGACTTAAGGTCAATTGTGGAAAATACTGCGTTTCCGTTACCTATTGATTGTAAGACATCCTGCATGGCAGGGAGTGGGTGTGGGTCAGATTGAGTTAGGTGATTTACTTTCCTAAAATCTACAACAGGGCGTAGGGTTCCGTCTTTCTTAGGGACTAGGAAGAGGGGACTGTTCCAAGGGGAATCTGAGTGAGAAATTACACCTTGGTGTAACATATCATGCACACTGTTGTTTACCTGTGTTTTCCTACTGTGGGGTATGCGGTAAGCGGGGGTGTATGAGGGGGGGGTGTTGGGGGGGATTTGGATGTGGTGTTTTGTTATATCACATTTGCCTAGAGGCTCGCCTTCTAAGGCGATAGCCGATCTATTCCTTTGGAGGAGGTTTAGTAGCTTGTCACGCATCTCTCCGTTGGCTGATGTGATTTGGTTGGGGTGGATAGGGGTGAGGGTTTGTGTTTGTCTTACAGTGTTGATGTGTTGAGGGAGTGGTTCCTGGATTGGGGAATTATGGAGGTGGACTGAACAAATGTTTGTGTTCGTTCTGATTTTGCGGTGTTGGTCTGAGAGATTCGTTAACATAGCTAGGGTGTATTTATTTTCTGACACTACATCCCATGAAGATTCTAGGATTATGTTATTTATTCTTGACGTATCTGGATCAATTATGACATCCTGATGTTCTATTGCTCCGGGTATGTATAGTGGAACTGTTATTGAATGTCTAGGGGGTATGATGACTGTGTTAGACATCAGTGCTTTTGAGGTGACATAAGGTGGTGGACGGAATGAGTAGCTCTTAGTTGGAGAGGGGTTATTTAAGCCAGATAGACATGAAAGGGGTTGTGTGTCTGGGTCGGGTGTTTCAGGAGTTTTGGAGATGTCATTGACATCTTGGAAGGAGATTTTGTTGGTATCTAAGTTAATTATTGCCTTCCAGTCCCGTAGGGACTTTAAACCTATTATACCTTGTTGATCGAGACTCCATTCATCTGCTAAGTGGAAGGATGTGAGGCCTACCTGGGAATTGTTTACTTCTATATTTATATCAATCATATCATGAAGTGATATGGTTGATCCTTCTATTAGTAGGCCTTCTGTGTTTGAGTACTGGATTTGGGGTGGGTCATTAAGTGCTTCGTAGAGAGCTCTGGGTATGAGGTTCAGGTTTGTGCCTGTATCAACCATCATGTCAACACTTATTTGATCTAGTGTTACTTTTAGAGTGATATAGTTGTGTGGTGTGTCGGACGTTCCTATGGTGGTTTGGTGCGTGAGGCTGGTACACGTTCCCCCAATCGGTGTTGAGTTGTATGTGTTGTGTGGGAGGAGGGTGTTTGTCGAGGTGCCGTAACTTGTTTGTTTGTTCTCTGATGAGGTTGTGGTTGTGATTTTTGTTGAGAACATTCCTCGTTGGAGTGAGTTGTGGTTTTGTGTAGGTTGCAGTATTTGCCTGGCCGTGTTGGTTTTGACATGTTGGGTGGTCTGGGGGGGGGGGCGTGAGTTGTTTGATTTGTTGTTGGGCTCTACATTGGGAATCTGTGTGGGAGGTAGTACCATGAACTGAGCAAGGGGTAGTGCGGTGTTGTGCCTGCGGGTGTTGGTATTGCTGTGCTGTACATTGAGCATCTGTGTGTGTCGTTGTCCCATGAACTGAGCAAGAGATAGTGCGATGTTGTGTTAGCACTTGTTGTTTCTGTATGCAGTCTCTGGTGTTGTGACTTATTGAAAGATGGTAGGAACACCAGGTTGAAGGTTGGCTGTATTGGAGCTAGGGGCCTGCTGTGACTGAAGGCTATTCAGTTTAGCATAATGGTGCTGGTCAGAGAGGGAGATGTTGCAAGCGTTGGTTATGTCTAATATGTATGTGTAAGCTAATGGGTTTCTAGTATTTAGATCCCTTCTAGTTGCTTCTCTATGACACTTTGGTGGAAGTTGGGAAAGATAAAGGCCTATCTCTAGGAATGTGTATAGGTTTTCTAATGTCATTGCCTTTTTTCCTGAGGTGTCTGTGAGGGTCCAAGGGCTGTTATTGTCCAGGTTTTCCCTAATTTCTTTTATTGCATTGGCAACATTGTCCCTGATGTTATTCTGTTTTTGAATTCTAGTGTTATTTAGAAATGTGAGGAGAAAGTTAATGTTGTTTGCTTGTTTGTTCTGAAAGACATTTAACAGATGCTCCTTATAATCGCTATATGCGATTCCTGCGGCTATCAGACTGTCTAGCATCCGAGCGGTAGACCTGTGCTCGTCAGATGCTTCTATTTTCTGGCGGCATAGATTTATCTTTTCTAAGTCAGAGTAGTTTGGATTTTTTGAAAAGAAAAGGTCACATGCCGTCAGGAAGTCAGTGATGGAGAGTCCGCTAGTTTGAGAGAAGGTGGGGATTTCGGTTAGAGGGGAGATGGTTTGGTAGTTATTGATTATTGTGGGTTGGTGTTGGGCAGTATGTGGGGTAGTTGGCAGTTGGTTTGGGAGGGGGTGTTGTGATGGGGGTTGTGGGTGAGGATGCTGTGATAGAATTGGGGGGAGGGTAAGTATTGTGTAGGGATGTGGGATGAAAGCTGTTTGACTTGGCGTTAGGTTGGGAGAAGGGAAGGTTAAGTTCTCATATGCATGGGTTGAGGGGTTTGGGGGTTGTTGTTGGGGATCTAGTTGAGGGGTAACTTGAACTTTTGGTGTGGAGTGGGGGGAGGGGGTTGGGGAGTTGGTATAGTTGGGTTGGGTTAAAAGGGTCTTCCTATGAATGGTCATGTTGTAAGGGTGGGTTGTCAACGTTATCCTCGGGAATTATTCTAGAATCTGCCTTAGGATCTCGTTCCTGTAGCCATGTTAGTGTCTAACTAGAGATGCATGCATTACCTAAGATAAAATGTGTTTTAGTTAGAGAAGAGGGGCGGGGTATAAGGCATCAATGGGTATACAATGGGGGTATATAGTATGGATATGCAATAATAATGTGATAAGATTATAACAAAAAAGGTACATATAACAATATAAATATATAAATTATTGTAAAAGTTGAAAATGTATTAAATGTAAATAATAAATTGGGAAAATACAAGGTAATTATGATTTATGTATAAAATTATCCTAAAAAGAAATAGTATAACAGTTATGGATTGGTAACAAATATATATATATATATATATATATATATATATAGACCTAATAGTTAAGTATCAATTGTTAAAGAAAAAGAAATATTCACAAATAAATGTAATGGCACTTGTTACGTAGTGACCAATTTCTGAATGTAATACTTGCAAAGATAAGTGGGTGGTTATCTTAGTGACGTAAAAAAAATAAGTATAATGATATTTGTTTCGTTTAAGTTATTAATCCACTAGTGGATGCATTGTTATTAAAAAAAAATGAGGTTAGGCTGTTGTGATTTTTAGAAGTATTCAAGATAAGTACTAATTATTAATGATAATGTTACGAAGGTTAGAGTGAATCTTACGTGTCTTTGGCACGTGGGTTATTTATAAATATTGGAATATAATTGTAAAATTTACGTAAATGTATTAAACATTGGGATACCTTGGAAAAAGGTATGATTGGATGTGTGGACGTACGTGCGGCTACCGTAAGGTGTGGCTGTTGCAGTCCGTAGATTGGGAGTTGCCAGACGTAGGAATCTTGGTTGAAGTTCAGTTTGGGTTGTTGATGAAATATTTTGATTGATTGGTGCTATTTTCTCTATATGGGGTTTGTTGTGGGTTGGTACTTGAAGTTTGGGTGAATGATGCTCGCATGGAATGGAAAAGAAAAGCGAGTATCAGGGGGGTTTTAGGGGGTAGACGAGGATTATTAATATTATCAAGTGTTGTGAGGGGTGGATAGAAAATTATTTACCTTTTAGAAGTGGTTAGGTAGTTTGGAGTCGGTGATGACGATGCCCGTTATAGTGTACAGTGTATTGTGCGGTTGATGAGAGGTCAAAGGCAGGCGATGTCAGCTACGTAGACGAGGTCTCGTGCTTCTCAACGGTGGGCGTGGCTGGCTTGCTTCGGGCTGAATAGAGTTAGGTGGTTTCTAGGTACCAGTCTCTTTGGAGGAAATGGGATGCGGTAGTGCTGCCACCAGTATATAGCTACCCTTCGTAGCTATTTACGTATCTTCTTGGAATTACAGATACGATCTTGAGTTTCTTCACTTTATTACACAATTCTAAGGGGAGTTCACTACACTTTTATACACAGTTTTACATAGAGTTTGCAGTATAGTCTTATACATAGTTTTTCACAGAGTTTCCAGTATAGTATTATACATAGTTTTTCAAAGAGTTTGCAGTACACTACTTTACACAGGGCACGTCTCTCAGACCGACGCTCTTGGAGATGTGTACTCCGTTTTTGTGGGGCGGAAGTGCTGTGTCTGTAGAATTCAGAGGTGCTCTTTAGTCACATTGAAAACAATTTTAATAGGAAAATCCGGCCCTTTACATGGTTGTTGTTAGTTCATAGGTTATCTCTTATATCCCTTTTTATAATGTATAATATATCCAGGGGGCAAGGGTTGATTACTACTGTGTTATCGTGTGTTATTTGGAATTGGCGATCGGCCGCATTTATGTGTGCGTTAGTATGCCTGTGTGTGTATCTTGGTTCCGAGTGCTCGATTACTGTTAGGTCAGCTTTCCTGCGATAAGTGCTAGGTCAGCTTGTTAGGGCGGACGTGTCTGGCGACAGGATGTCTGGGTGATGATTGTGACACCGCTCACATGATTTGTGGAAATGGTGATGTGGTTATAGTGATGTATACACACACACACACACACACACGCACACACGCACACACATATACACACACACACACACATAAACACACACACACATAAACCCACGCACACACACACACACACACACACAAGCACACACACACATACATACACAAACACACACACACACACAGCTCGGTGGCG
>NC_134783.1:2480000-2492500 GCF_046742065.1 Oratosquilla oratoria
AGAGCCTCTCAAGATTTTATTATACTTACCAAACACCTCCCAACTAATTGTAATACATCTTTCTATTTCATTATCATGATCTTTGGTAATTATCACCATCTGGCCTAAATAATTACACTCTACAATTTTTTACTCGTACCATCGATTATAATCCCTTTACTTTGAACTTTCGTGTTGAACATTACTTTAGCTCTACTCGTATTCATTTTTAAACCTATTTTGAGACTTTCCTTGTTCAGATCACTCAGCATATCTTGCAAGTCTTCTGTTATTTCTGAAATAAAAATGATGCCATCTGCAAATCTTAGGGGGTTCAAATATTCGCCATTAATCTTCAAACCCTTCTCTTCCCAACTCGACCTTCTGAAAATCTCTTCCAAGCAATCTATAAATAACTTGGGTGAAGTTGTATTGCCTTGCCGTACTCCTTTCTTGATCTTGATCTTTTCTGTATCTTTATGTAGTTGAATTAAAGCGGTACCTTTCGCATAAATATTTTCTAAAACACTTACGATCTGTATGTTTGTATCCTGCTTGCGTAGCTAGTTTAGTATTGCTATTTGTTCTATCGAGTCAAAGGCCTTCTCGATTAGTTGACTTATCGCCTGCAAATGATCTAGAGTCGAATATCCGTTCCTAAAACCTGCCTGTTCTCTCGGTTGGTTTCCATCTAAAACTTGACTCATTCTTTTTGTAAGGATCTTGGAGAATACTTTATATACATTCGATAGCAAGCTAATCGGTCGCCAATTACTAAAGGTACTTCTGGTCTATTTGTAAGGATCTTGGAGAATATTTTATATACATTTGATAGCAAGCTAATCGGTCGATAGTTACTAAGGTCCTTCTGGTCTCCTTTCTTATGAAGCAAAATCATAATAGCATTGCATCACGATTAAGGAACGATTTCTTGACGTAAGCACTGGGTGTACAACTGATCTAACTTAATATGATTTTTTTCCCTGCGTCTTTCAATAGATCTATTGATATACCATCTTCCTCAGGTGTTTTTCCTCGTTTCATGTTTATAGAGCAAATTCTACTTCTTCCTTTGTAATCTCTGGTACCCTACTAACGTCTACAAATTAATTTCCCGACTCAACTACGGTCTTCGACGAGTAAAGCTCTTAGTAAAATTATTTTACTCTTTTTACTGTTCTGTCTCTGCAGTTAATTATTTCTCAATTTCTATCTTTCAAATATATAATTTGCCGTTTTCCTAAATCATATCTGCACTCGGTCACTTTAATACTTTTACCTTTCCGAATAGTTTCCTCTGTTTCATCCATGTTTCTCTTTCTTTTCTCTTAAATCTACCTTTTGTTGATAAGCTTGTTTAGTTCTACTCTTTCTATTTCGTCTCTCCTGCTTTTAATCTGCATGGTCCTTCTTCTTTTAATTAGGTCATTTGTAGCTTTTGGAAGAAAGTGTTCATTATCTTCATGTTGTAGTTCTCTGCAAAATTGACTAACATCTCGCCTCTGACATTTCTTTCATTTACTCCAAACTTCCCAATGCACGACTCATCTCCCATCTTCCCCACTTTAGCATTAAAGTCGCTTATTACCAACATTTACATGTTTTTATCTCTTGATCCATTGCCCGACTTAAATCATGATACAAGGACTCAATTTCATCGTCTGAACTCTGTGAAGTTGGTGCATAAACATGAACTATTTTTAGAGAGTACTTTTTACACAGCCTAATCATAATCTAAGCTAACCTGTCTGATAAACTACTGAACTTGACTACGTTACCAGCAATCTCTCGGTTTATCAAGAATCCTACTCCACTTGATCTTTCTTTGTCCTTACCTCTATAGTAGAACCGGTATTGGCCATCTTGTAATTGTATCAGCTTTTCTTCCATTCTTTGGACTTCGCTCAGACCTACGATATCCCACTTGATGTTTTCTAGTTCTTCCATTAAACTCTCCAGTCTGTGGTCTCCTGAGAGAGTTCTTACGTTGTAGGTATAGATCTTCATTTTCTTCATGCTGTTTAATGTTCAAGACTTGGATCTGCTTGGACAGTGCTTACTCACATTTGGAGGCATATTGCCCATAAACACACGAGGCAATGCGGTTGGACCTTTAAGAGACGATGATCCAACAGGAACGCCCGGTGTTGTTTTGGTTGTACTATTCATATTTGCCATGAAGGAGTTTTTGTCAGTAATCTCACCTCCGTGCCAACTGGTTTCTGCTGAGATATTCTCTGGTGTCACCTTATTCATTATATTTGGTGAGGCCCTATATATTTATAGTGTGCCCAATGATCCACGCCGTCACTATGACGGTACCCCATATATCTATGAGGAATTTCTATGTTCACCATCAGGGACGTGCCAGTTAGCAGTGTGTCCTGTGACTGTGTGTGAGCTGTTCTTTGTCTGATGTTTCTTACAAAATCTGTTTGATATTGGTGACCTTGCAGATATTTCCTCTCTATCGACATAGCTTTTGTATTTATTAAGATTCTCAAGCCTATCCACTGTGGCAACACGCCACTACTGCAGTGTCCCCTTAACGCATATAACATCTTTGTAAGATAAAATTACTAATCGTGGTCAATCTATTATATGTGTCCGTGGTAATGAAATTATATGTTGTAAATAATGTTGCCACATAAAGGATAGCCCTTATATTGTAAATAGTATCTATATGTAACATAATTGCATAACTTGTACAAAGCATTAAAATATTGATTGTATATAGTTTATGTGATGGCGGACGAGAAAGTCAATAACTAACCACATCACCACCGCGTCAAGGTGTCAACTCTTGGATATATATATATATATATATATTATATATATATATATATATATTTATATATATATATATATGTATATATATATATATATATATATATATACTTTATATATATACATATATATATATATAATTTATATATATATGCATATATATATATATATATATATATATATATATTTATATATATATATATATATACATATATATATATATATATATATATGTGTGTGTGTGTGTGTGTGTGTGTGTGTGTGTGTGTGTGTGTGTGTGTGTGTGTGTGTGTGTGTGTGTGTGTGTGTGTGTGTGTGTGTGTGTGTGTGTGTGTGTGTGTGTGTGTGTGTGTGTGTGTGTGTGTGTGTGTGTTTGTGTGTTTGTTTGTGTATATGTGTGTGTATTTACCTAGTTGTATTTACCTTGTATTTTGCGGAAGAAGAGCTATGCTCGTAGAGACCCGCAGTTGTATCTTTCCGCATCTAGTTCTTTCTTAAAGTCATGTATAGTTTTAGCACTCACTGTTTTCTCTTTCAATTTATTCCATGTATCTATCACTCTGTGTGGAAAGCTATTCTTTTTCAAACCTCTTCTGTAACTATTCTTCTTGAGGATCTTCTTGTGTCCCCTTGTATTTCTTCTGTCCCATTTAAGTAGATCATCCCTGTCAAGGCTTTCCATCGCTTTCATAATTCTATGGATGTGTGTGTGTGTGTGTGTGTGTGTGTGTGTGTGTGTGTGTGTGTGTGTGTGTGTGTGTGTGTGTGTGTGTGTGTGTGTGTGTGTGTGTGTATGTGTGTGTGTGTGTGTGTGTGTGCGTGTGTGTGTGTGTGTGTGTTTCGCATTTATACATAAGCAAGTATAAATATATATGTTTTTCACCTGACCAAGGCGATACCAACAATAAACAATGGCCCGAAGTACTGAACACTAGGAGAAGCAAGACTACTTCAGAATGTCATAAGGTTAAATTAGCAATGGCGACTTTAAAGCTATTGTATGGAGTTCTAGACAATAGTTTCATAGACATTAAGAAGACATGCACAATCTTCCTTTATCACAAAAAAATATGATAGATATATATATTAATTAGTTAAAAAGAAAGAAAGAAAAAACATCAGAAATAGATTTGCCTTGACCCCAAATTTTACTTAACCTTTCCTTGGCTAAAGTGCTATTTCTGAAAATCTTATTGTAAAATCCTGGATATATTGAGGGTTATATCTATGCTAATCCTTATCCCGCAATTAACATCATCAATACTATAACATCCCGGTAAAAAAAAAAAAAAGTGCATAGATAAACCATGTTTTGATGGTATTCTAAACACGATTCAAACGAGTAGCATAATAACGAAAAAAGTAGAGTATACATAATGCAAAGAATAGTGTAGACACAGTTTTGTAGATGAGGAAAGTGGCGACTCAACAAAGAGAGAGGAAGACGGGGGAAGTGAGAGAAAGAAACAACACCTGAATCTAAAAGGAGTGGAAATATATATTTGATCCTATAGAGCAAATATAGATGTGGCGATAAAAATTATCTTAACAAACAAATTAAATACCAAATAAAAGAAAAAGAAAGCTATACAACTGAGATTCTTGCGTGTTGAAGATATGTAGACACACCGAGAGATGGAAAGGAATACGGTGGGATCAGGGGACGTAGAGGCACATTACTTAAAGAGCTTGCGTGGTCTGCGGATGATCGATAATTCTTCATATAAGAAGATTAGAACATGTAAGAACAAGAACAAGAGCTCCGTGAGGAACGGGAAAGAGGGTGAAACTTACAACAAAAATATATGATTTAGATGTGAAAAGGACTGTTTCTTGTCCGAATGAAAATAAGTTTAACAGTTTTTAGGATTTTGTTACACGGAAAGGTACTGAAATCTCTAAATAGTGTAGTTTGAATGAAACAACACGGGATCACGGAAACCAAAACAAAGAACAACCTCACCATTAAGGGAAAAGGGACCAGAATTAAGGGTGAATGTCATCAAGTGCTCGCTCGCCTAAATTATAATATAATGAGGTCACGCACTATTCCGGGGACTGTGTCTTTCTTCATTATATCATGGTACCTTATTTAGCACCGGACGCCTGGACGAGCAGGACCACTGGAAGAAGACGGGAGGGGAGGACGGAGGCAGGAAGGCCGTTGCAAGTTGATGTGAGGGTGAGACAGGCAGAAAAGGAGGGACGGAGGGGAAAATTAAATAAAAATTACACATTCTAATACACACAAAGACAGATGTATATATATGTATATATATATACATATATATATATATATATATGTATATATATATATATTGTTTTGAATTACCCACTGTCGGAGAAACAAAGCAAAAGAAACAGACGAACTGTATATTTCGACCACTACTGTGGTCCTCTTCAGCAGATAGGTACAAGGTAAGATGTACAAGAATATATACAGTGGCAGAGGTACAAAGTGGGAACAAGGGGAGGTGGCTCAAGTCACATGTCCGAGGTGGGGCGGATTCTGGAATGGTAATAATTTATTCACAGCATAAGTTGTTATACAATCAGGTGACCATTGCCCTTTTGATGTATTGAGAATTGGCAAGTGTTTAATGAGGAAAGATTCGACTATCTTTCTCCTAAAGCTACAATTGGATTTATAAATTATTTCTGGTTTGTTCCAATCTATGCGGTGATCCTTTGTTGATGTATGGAGGAAGACCGCGGAGTTGTTTTGTGCATACCTGACAGAGTTTTTGTGCTCTTGTACTCTGGTATTGAGGTCCCTACCAGTTTGACCCCAGTAGACCTCATGGGTAATTCAAAACAATATATATATATATATATATATATATTGGAGTAACGCGGCAAAATATTTTCTTTGAGGCATATTGAATTGTATGCAACAGCAAATTGAGCTCTGATGAGTTTCCGATGAAGAGTTTCAAGTCTTCTAAAGATCTCTCTAGCATGGAGAGGTAAAGAAAAAACCAAGTTGCCGATAGAAGCCATCTAATGGGTAGAACAGGATACAAGACGTTTCGCTAATCACAGTTAGCATTTTCAATTGTGACAATAGCAAAGAAATGGATGATTATAAATACAGAAGGTAAACACTAGGAAAGATTACAAAGAAATGACCGTTATTCTGGTCTGAAACTGGGAAAGGACACTTTGAATATCGGGGAAAGGAACGCGGGAAGGGGAACTGTTACCACTGGGAAAGGACACTCAGATGACCGTTACTGTGGCCTGGGTGTCCGTCGCGGACGGAGTGACTGCTCATGGCAGGGCTGATTTGTCTCGTAGCTGGGTTGTCTGGTTTGGCGGATTCTGAATGGCTTGAGGCTGGGGAGGATGGTGGGGGCTTCCTGTTGGGTGTTCAGTGTAGGTTGGCTGTATTTAATGTGGAGGGCCTCAAGGAGGGCAAGGCGGCGCTTGTCACTTTCTTGGTCTAAAATGGTGGTATTGTCCACTAGGATGGATCTGGTGATTGGAATGTTATGGGTCTCCTGAAGGTGTCGCTTAGGGCCTCCATTGTTAAGGTGGTATGTCAACCGTCTGGAAAGGCGAGTGGTAGTGAGTCCGATGTAGGAATCTTGGGGCGTACAGTCCCCAAAAGGACACTTAAACTGGTACACCAGACTCACACACTCGATGTCGGATGGGCGTGGGGAGCTGTTATTTTTCATGATAAGGTCTTTAGTCCTCTTGTTCTTATAATAAATGGCAAGTTTAATGCGGTCCATCTCGTTGGTGGGGGTCAAACTGGCAGGGATTTGTCCACGAGATTTAAGGAACATAAAAATCCCATAAAATATGGACAAGTTAACTCCGCTGTGTTCATTCATGCCAGCCAAAAAGACCATAGATTAGATTGGGATAATGCATCAATTATTTTTAAATCACACTGTAGCTATCGAAGGAAAATTGTAGAATCTTCCCTAATAAAACATCATCCTAATTTTAATACCTCAAAAGGACAATGGCCCCCAGATTGTATTACGAAGCTAGCTGTAAACAAATTATTGTCAAAAGAGGTCGGACATAATAGCACTAACTGTCCTTCCGCGACCCGACTATTTCAAGGGCATGTAACCTGAGTCCCCCTACTTTGCCCCATCCCCCCTTTTATGTACTACCTCACCACCCTATATAAACTTGCATCTTAACTTTCTGTAAGCATTCTGCTGAAGAGGACTACAGTCAGTAGTCGAAATATACAGTTTCCCTTTATTTCCGTTATTATTTCTCCGACAGTGGGTTTATAGTGAACTTTTATAAATGTGTTATAACATACCATTTTCCAATATATATATATATATATATATATATATATATATATATATATATATATGTATATATATATATATATATACATATATATATATATATATATATATATATATATATATAAATATACTAGATCATTAATAATGCTGATGAAATTTATCAACCCTGTCGCTAATTAGCTAATATTTCTAGATAATGCATCTACTGCAATGTTCTTCTTAACTGGAATGTATTCAAACTTAACCCCATAACACTGAAGTGTAGTAAACCACCTGGTTAATCTGGCCCTAAAATTCTTATGTTTGAATAAGTTCTGAATAGTTGTACGATCAGTCCACACTCTGATTGGATATCCCACTATCCAAGTATCACATCTCTAAAAATCTCCAGTGAATATATCTACTTTAATGTTTCTCTTTCTGTAATGGAGTAGTTTCAAAGGATTATAAAGGATTACAAATCCGGAGCATGCCGATAGGAGACATATTGATCAATAACTAGGTCAAATGCGAAAAAATAATGATATATGAATAAATGAATAGAAATATAATAACATAAACTATAATAAATAAAATAAATAAATAAATGCATGGGTATATATAATAATAAACAAACAGGTAAATAGTAAATGATAATAAATTGACATATAACTAATAATAAATGTGAATAGAGCAAATAATAATAAACAAACATATAAATGGTAAAAAAAAAATGAAATAAGAGACAGTCATTACAGCATCTTACTTAGGTGTTTATCTAAATCATTTTTAAAGCTTCAAACTGAACTACATTGCACTGCCTCTGCAGGAGGTTTATTCCATTCATTAACTACACGGTTGGCAAAGTTGTTTCTACCCACTTCCATATCAAATTTATTTCCTGACAATTTGAGACCATTGTTTCTTGTCTGATTCTCATTTTGTCACTTTCGATGTTGTCAATTCCGTTTAGAATTTTAAAAACCTGTATCAAGTTACCCTTGAGTCTATGCTTTTTTATGGAAAATAGATTCATATGTTCAAGTAAATTTTTGTATGATTTATTTTTGATATTTGGAATTAGTTTGTAGCTCGCCGTTGTACTTTTTCCAAGCTCTCAATGTCTTTAATAAGATTCGGTGACCATTCGGAAACAGCATATTCTAAATGTGGACAAGCTAACGATTTATATAGTTTGTTTATGCGAGATAGACTTTTGAAGTCAAAAGATAACGCAATCAGTCCTAAAATGTTATATGCTTTCTCAGAGGCTGAAATACACTGCTTAGATGATTTGAGATCGTTATTGATAATTACGCCGAGATCTTTCTCACTATCCACTTTTGTTAACGAGTTTCCAAATAACTTTTATTCGTATTTACTGTTATTTTTTCTATGTGCATTACCTTGCATTTACTTGTGTTAAATTTCATTAGCCACTTCTCAGAACATTGCTGTAATTGATTTAAATCTTCTTGAATATCTAATTGGTTTAAGTGATAATTTGCCAGTCCGCACATTTTTGTATCATCAACAAATTTGGAAACAATACATTTTAGTCCGTAGTCTATATCATTTATTTATACTATGAATAGAAGTGGCCCAAAAACGGAACCCTGAGGAACTCCACTCGTAACATTTTTCCATCTAGAAGTTTTGCCATTTAAAACAACTCTCTGTTTTCGGTCATCCAACCAATTACTAGTCCATTTTAATAGGCTACTACTTATTCCGTGTAAGGCTAATTTAGTAAGTAGTCTTTCGCATCAAAAGCTTTCGCAAAGTCTAGATTTATTCAATCTATATATATTTTTTCATAATCTGAGATGACTCTGTTGTAGAATTTAAGTAAGTTAGCGTTTCCGTTTGAATCCATGTTGGCTATCATTTATCAAACAGTTCCTTTCTAAATTATGTTCCATCACATCTCTGATGATAGTTTTCATAATTTTTCCTAAGATTTAAGTCAAGCTTATTGGCCTGTATTTATTTGGTTTCTTTATGTCATCTTTTTTGAATGTATGAGTAACGTTAACTAGCTTCCATTCTCTTGGGACATCTCCGGATATGATGGATTTCTTGAAAATATTTTCTAATGGCACAAGACTCTCATTTTTCATTTCATTTAAGATTCTCGGGTGCCAACCGTCAGGCCCTGGTGTTTTATTAACTTTGAGTTTTTCTATACACCTTTTAATTTTTTCTTTTGTTATATTTACCGTAGTGAGTAAGTTTACCCTAGATTTTTCACAGGTTTCAGTTTGGAGTTCACTTTGAGGTGTTTCGTTTAAGAATACTGAGCTAAAATAGTTGTATAAAATATCACACATTCCTTCAATTGAATATTCAAGTTAACCGTCGGCGGATAATAGTAGGCCAATGTGATTCCTAATAACCTTTTTATCTCCAGTGTAAATATAAAATTCTTTGGGGTTCTCTTTGGATTTATCAGTGATATCAATTTTATTTTATTTCTTTAATGTCTTTTTTAAATCTGTATTAATAAATAACTTTAAAAGTCATTAGGTGCACCCAAACACTTGTATTTCTTATAAGCCTGTCTTCTTTTAGCAATATTTTTTTCAGTTTCTTTGTCAAACCATTTTGGGGAGCCTGATTTGGGGGGCATCTGTACTTAAATGGCCTGTAAGTATGAATCACCTTACCGTATTTTGAAATATTTCCCACACCTGATCTACAGGTCTTTTGCTTTATTTTGCCTCCCAATCTGTAAGCTGAAGCTCCTGACGTAGTCCTATGAACTGAGCTTTACTGAAATCGGGTATTTTAGAAACAAGTGTATCTATTCTAAAAGTTTTAACAGTTTGAATCTAAGTTGTGATCACTATTTGTAATAGTTTCATCAACTTCTACATCGCTGTTTGGGAAACTATTAAAATATCATCTAGAAATACACTGGCAGTGTTTCCTAACAACCCATCTAGTACTGTATTCATTAGTCTCATATAAGTTAATGAACAGTTACATAATCCAAATGGCATTTGTTTGAACACATAGTGCCTCGTTGATGTAGAAAATGCTGTATAATCCCATAAATCTTTGTGCATCTCGATTTGCCAAAACGCTGATTTTATATCTATAGTGCTAAAATACCAATTCCCGGCTCCCAAACTACAAATTATACTTGATATTATCTATAACGGTAGTTTATCAGATATTGTCTGTTTATTCAACTTCCTACAGTCAATAACTGGATCCATGCTGCCATCTGATTTTGGCACCAGAATCAATGGGGAATTCCATTCACTTTGACTGGGTTCTATGACATCTTGCGATAACATTTCAGTGATCAATTTATCTACAACGGCTAGCTTGGGATGTAATAATCTGTAAGCAGGTATATAAATAGGTTGAATTCCTGGCTTAAATTTGATCTGATGTTTTAAAACAGTTGTTTTACCCAAAGCGTCCCCCGACAAACCAATTGCTATATTGTGCTTCACAAGCAATTCAATTAAACTTGAATTTAATTCAGGACAACAACTAGGCTCTAGTTGAATTATGTGTTTTTCCCAAATCTGTTTCATTCCTAAACTGAACAAACTGATGAAATTGGTAATTCCATTAAATCCCCAATTTCAATTTCAAACCTTTTATCTTAATTAATCCTGGGACGGTTAAAATTTCGGAGTCTATAGTGACTCCTTTCAACTGTACTACTACTCTGTTAATTGCTTTGGAGTCCGATAAAGTCGACTTTATTACGCCACCATCCACAATTAGCATAGTTTCATTTGGAGATGATGAATTCTGATAAATGTTTAGAATTTCTTGAACATCTGAGTTATGTTTGCTATGTTTGCCTATTTCTTTCTTTTGTGCTATATATTTTTTAATAGATCGCCTTGCTTCTTTACCATCCAATCTAGTACTGTTATCTTTACCCTCTAATTTAATAGGTTTTCTTATCACAGATACTGGCTCTTAGTCTGGTTGATTTAAAACTGGGATTATATGTGATATCACTAATATCTCTAACTCAGGAGGACATATAATAATGCCCTCTTTTCTCATAGTTTCAAATTCTATCAATAAATCTCCTTGGAGAACAGATTCTACAACTATCACTAGAATGTACAAGTGCTCATTTTTATACCAAATGACATCTAACTCAGTCTTACCTAATGTTTTTAACTGACTCTTTGCAATGAGTAATTGATTGGTTCCAAGATTTTCACTCTTGGTTTCAAATGGTTTAAAATTTTGCTGGTTATAATATTTACCACAGATCCCGTATCAATAAATATTTGAGTAGGTGTATTGAAAACTCTACCCGCAATGATGGGTTCTACAGAAGTCCTTCCAATTGTTATTGTCAATATGAAAATGTATTTTCTGTTGGTGTTTTCTTTCTCATCACTATAATATCTACTTGTTGCATTAGGGTTAGATCTGTAGGGTTGCTTTATTTGTGTCTGTAAGCCTTCCTATTGTTTCTGGATGAATAATTTTTTTTGGCATTGCTCTATAATCCTGTGATCTATATCCTACTCTGTTTTGATAAAAACAGAAAGGTAGGTTTTTACCATGATACTTATCAAGACCCTCATATCTGCTGTTCCTACAAATAGTCTCATAATAACACTCTCGTGCTTTATGCCCCCATTTATTACAATTAAGGCACACAAGTCTAGTATGCCTTGAAGTGCGTCTAAATCTATGTTCAGACCCTCTGTTTCTGTAAGCACTCTTAGAGCTCCTAGTTTATTTCTTTTGATGCATTCCTAATGTTTTCCTTTCTTTATAACATTGTAAAAGATAATCTATCTCCTCTAAGTCCATTGTCTCTTTAAGATCCCTGTATAGCTTTTCTGCATTCATCTCGTCACTGTTGTATACCAATAGTCCAAATGCTATTAACTTTTTAATCTGAGAAACTTTTAACATGTCACTATATCTACTTTCTATCCAATGTGAATCCTTCAACATAGAAATCATGTCATTTTAACATCTGTCTGTTTTTGCCAAATATTCTCTTTGTTTCATTTGTTGTTGTTGTTTTTATCATTCTAACGAAAGACCTGATAGAATCCTGATCACACATTGACTTAAAGTGATAATTAATTATTTTTCTAGTCCTTGTATTTTTTTATATTTTCCATTTGCTGGAAATTTATCATTGGCATAGCCTTACCCTTTTCAGGATCTACCTTTTCTTTTGATATTTCTATCTTATTCCTTTCATCTAATATATTTTTGTCACTATTAGTGTATCAACTATGTTAATGAATCTGTTTACCCCATTGTATTTTCTTCCCCCAAAAACTTTGGGATATTTGACTGCGAGGTAATAACCTCATGAGGAAGAACTTCCGTGGACATACCTTTAGCTGATAATGTCAATTTGAATCGACTGCTTCCATTGTAGTCGTTCCTCATACGTACAAGCGCACACTTCAGTTACACATCAATCTTGTCCTTGTAGTCGTCCTTCTCCTTCACTAGCTCGTCCTC